>NC_084822.1:7613939-7913939 GCF_958449725.1 Rosa rugosa
GGTTTCCAAGTAATAAAACAAAAACGTGATCGGTAGTCAGTTAAAAGAAGCAACGGACCTCTAACATGCCTTTGATGGCACGACAATAAGTTAACTCTAAGGTAACTGGTTCTGCATTTCAACAAATTTGAGCGACCAAATCAAGCAAAACAAAAGCTAGACATAACAATTCAAAAGATACTTACTGTGAACTTTAACAGTGAAAGATTTTTTCAGGAGATCCTCCAAAAAGGAATCTCAAGTTTGCTAACCTTGAAAAGTTGGTGGCAAAGAATCTCAGCTGCACGCTTGATATGCTTCCTTGAATCCTCCACCCGACGTGTCTTTCATCCAAAGACACCACCATCTCTATCAACCTGCAACATCAGAATAGAACTGAATAAAACCTTAAATTTGCACAGTTCACGCACTCAAAATGTTTACTCTCGAGAACAAAAAAGGGAGAAATTCGACATTGCTCTCCAGAAAACAAGGGTTGATTTTCGTTTTTCACAAGATACAACAATCTAATATTTTCACACAAACAACTCAACACTAAAAGCAATACAGATGCATACGTCGTTAACTATGAAGTAAAGGACTCAACAATTTCAATGAGAGGAGCTTCAACATTCAAAGTACAATAGAGAACAGTAAAATACAAAGGAAAGTTAAATTTCAATGCCAAACAGCATGAGAAGAGACTCTGCAAACATTCCAAAGAGTAAAAGAATTTAACTTTGAAATTCAAATTCAGGCCAAAACACTAAACATCAAATTTCTCAACATAGCAAAAGAAAAACATTTTAATTCAAAGTTCAAATTCAAGCAAAAAAGAAGCTAGACATAAAAATATCACATAATACAGATAACACAAACATAAAAAATATACAGCTAGGTAAATTCTGAGGAACCAACAGAGACAGGGACATGTAATCGAAATCGAGCGCAATTAACAAAGATGAAAACTAATTACCTCTGCAGGGCTCTGCTGCTTAGGATAGTTACTTCAGCACGGCATCGCAGGAAAGAACAGCAATCCTTTTAAGTATTCAATCAACATTGAATCTGGAAAATTAGAATTGAACAACATTAGAACTGCAGATCAAAGTTGAGCCTAATGTAACACTTAAATATGTAATTAAGAAATACAGGGAATAATCACCTCTCTGCTGTTTATGATAGTTACTTGAGCAAGGCATGGCAGGAAAGAACGGGTATCGTTTGAATTCTCCATCAATCTCGATCTGTATAATCAGAAATGAATTAGATTCTGCACAACAACAAAAATCAAGCACCCAAACATAATCTGTTTGATACCCAAAGTTCAGATTTATTACTGCCTATACAGGTATTAACTTCTTGGTATTAACATATGGATCGTATAAAAACACTTTTGATACTTGTATCAATAAAGGCATAACACTCCCTTCCTACAAATATGTTTAATTCACATAATATGCAACGTAGAAAAGCAACAGTGCAGTGATCATACTGAACAACATCCTGGAAGAATTCAAACAGCTTTCCGATAATTCTCCAAGTAATGAAACAAATATACGGTCAGTCAGATAGAAGCGACAAAAGACCTCTACTACGCCTTAGATGCACCATAATAAATTAGTAAAAGAAATTAAAAAAATAAAGAAACAGACCACTACACTTCAAGAATATTGAGCTACCACATCTGGATTGAAAGTCTACAAAAAAAAGAATACATTTCTTAAAGAAATCCACTAAAGTGGAATCTCAGGTCTACTAACAACGAAAAGTTGGTGGGAAATAATCTCAGACAGAGACTTTGCATGCTCCTGAATCCTCCACTTCCAGCATCATTGATATAAGAGATCACTGCCATCGTTATCGATGTGCAGAGTCAAAATAAAATCGAATCAAAATTTAAACCTCCATAATTCACTCACCTAAAAACCTATCTTTTAACCATACCGAGAAACCTAGAAAGGAAATCGATAATGCTTTCCAAGAAAGGTTTTGATTTTCATTAGATACAATCTAATCATATCAACAACATAAATAAATGGACAATAACCTTAACAGCAATTGCAACAGAGAACCGCATGTTGTTAACTAGGAATAAAATTTTAGATGAGATGGGCTTCAGAACATCCAAGTACAATAGAAATCAGTTAAAAAAAAAAACGAAGCAAAATTGAATATCACAAGAGAAGACTACTGATATTCTAAAAAGAGATTTTGATTTCAAATCCAAACTCAGGCCAAAATAACAAAAGTTCAACAAAAAAAGATTCTGAAAATAGAAAAAGAACAACAACATGATGCAGTGCAGAGACACAAGATTGACTTAGAGATTGACAAAACACAAACAAAATAATATTACATCTTAGTCATCCGGGAAAGTAACCGGAGGAACAACTAATGTTACTCCTGAAAACAAAGAAACTGAAATAGTTTTAAAACTTCCGGTGGGAAACCCTCTAGTTCAACCTTTGTTATTATATGGAATTCCATGAATTATTGGGCAATGGATTCTGAAAAGAGAGACAGAATTGCTAAGAAAAAGAATAAAACAGAGGAAACAACTTAACATCACCCCAATCCTCCACTCTACTTAACCTAAAATTGGCGAAATTAACAAACATGCAAATTCAAAGAAAGAAAAACAGCAAACCAAAGAAACCAAGAAGCAAAGCCAAAAAGGGATTGTCAAACTAGAAAAAAGAATAAATCATCATCCTAGGAAGGGATGTTAAGGCCAAAAGATTTAAAATTCATAGTTCGAATCCTGGGGAGGACCATCTGAAAACCAAAAACAGCAAACCAAATTTGCTCAAACTTTGAAATTCAATTGAAAACATAAACCAAATTGAAATTCAGATTCAGGGCCCGAAAACCAGGATCTAAACGAAAAGATTAAACAGCCGAGAAATCGCTATCTACCATGTGAAGGAACAGAGCAGGACAAGTGCTTTGAACGGAACAGTGATTTTTCCTGAATCCTATCCGTAGTTAACGATCTGGGAAATCCAAATCGAAACAGATCAAGACTCCCACAATCATCTCCAATATCATCAAACTTTTGTTCATCTTTCTCCAGAAACAGAGAGACGGACAAAAGTTTGATGATATTCATAACGAAAACTTGAGCAGCTGCGCTTCTGGGTGACCAACGATTTTCCAGAAGGGGAGATATAGTGTCCTGTTCTATGGTTACAGAAGGACGGAAGGAGAGAGAGAGAGAGAGAAGAGAGCTTGGTCTTAGGTTGGAGAGAGAGAACAGGTTTGCGGCTTAGAACTAGTTGCTCTGTTTCTGAAAATTTAGCAAAAAAGCAGGAAATATAAATTTAGTCGAAAATTACTCGTTTAGGTAAATATGTGCACCACCAGTGTTTTTTGATTAAAAATCTTCTTCAAAAATAATTGGCTTTATTCCACGACGTCACCATGACAATTATTTCCTTTTACCAGCAATTCTTTTTTTTTATTTACATATCTTCTGAAAATAAATAGGTAGATTTAAAAATTAATGCAATTCAGAATTATAAATTACATCACATCAATGCATGATAAATAAGAGGTAGGTGTTGAGGGTAAAGAAAGTACACCCAACCAGGATTATAGAAAGTAACTCAAGGTGGTCCTTGTACTTCATATTCAGGCCAAAATACTAAACAACAAATTTCTCAACATAGAAAAAGAAAAACATTTTAATTGAAAGTTCAAATTCAAGCAAAAAAGAAGCTAGACATAAAAAATCACATAATACTGATAACACAAACATAAACAATACTACAGCTTGGTATATTCTGAAGAACCAACAGAGACGGGGACATATAATCAAAATCGAGCGTAATTAACCTGTTATTAGCAAAGATGAAAACTAATTACCTCTGCAGGGCTCTGCTGCTTAGGATAGTTACTTCAACACGGCATCGCAGGAAAGAACAGCAATCCTTTTAAGTATTCAATCAACAATGAATCTGGAAAATTAGAATTGAACAACATTAGAACTGCAGATCAAAGTTGAGCCTAATGAAACACTTAAATATGTAATTAAGAAATACAGAGAATAATCACCTCTCTGCTGTTTATGACAGTTACTTGAGCAAGGCATGGCAGGAAAGAACAGGTATCGTTTGAATTCTCCATCAATCTCAATCTATAAAATCAGAAATGAATTAGATTCTAGACAACAAAAAATTTAAGCACCCAAACATAATCTTTTTGACACCCAAAGTTCAGATTTATTACTGCCTATACAGGTATTAAGTTCTTGGTATTAACATATGAATCGTATAAAAACACTTTTGATGCTTGTATCAATAAAGGCATAACACGCCCTTCCTACACAAATGTTTAATTTACATAAAATGCAACGTAGAAAAGCAACAGTGCAGTGATCATACTGAACAACATCCTGGAAGAATTCAAACAGCTTGCCGATAATTCTCCCAGTAATGAAACAAATATACAGTCAGTCAGATAGAAGTGACAGAAGACCTCTACTACGCCTTAGATGCACCATAATAAATTAGTAAAAGAAATTAAAAAATAAAGAAACAGACCCACTAATGTAGTACACTTCAAGAATATTGAGCTACCACATCTGGATTAGAAGTCAGCAAAAACTCAAAGAATACATTTATTAAAGAAATCCACTAAAGTGGAATCTCAGGTCGTTGGTGGGAAATAATCTCAGACAAAGACTTTGCATTCTCCTGAATCCACCACTCCAGAGTCGTTGATATAAGATACTGCCATCACTATCGATTTGCAGAGTCAAAATAAAACCAAATCAAAATTTTTAACTTTCACAGTTCACGCACCTAAAAACCTATCTTTTGAGTTTTGACCATACCGAGAAACCTAGAAAGGAAATTGATACTGCTTTCCAAGAAACTTGGTTTTGATTTTCATTAGATACAATATAATCTTATCAACAACATATATACATAAACAATGACCTTAACAGCAATTGCAACAGAGAACCATATGTCGTTAGCTAGGAATTAAATTTTAGATGAGATGCGCTCCAGAACTTCCAAGTACAATGGAAATAAGTTAACAAAACCAAAGGAAAATTGAATATCACAAGAGAAAGACTGCTGACATTCTAAAAAGAGAAAGATTTTAAATTCAAAATCCAAAGAGTGAAAGAATTTAATTTTAAAATTCAAATCCCGACCAAAATAACAGAAACTAAACAAAAAAAAAATCAAAATAGAAAAAGAAAAAGTTTTTAATTCAAAGTTCAAATTCACACGAAACAAAAGGTAGGACATAAAAAATCACATAATACCTGTAATTAACAAAGATGAAAACAAATTACCTCTGCAGGGCTCTGCTGCTTAGGATAGTTACTTCAGCAGGGCATGGCAGGGAAGTACCGCAATCCTTTTGAGAATTCAGTATTCCATTGATATTGAATCTGGAATCAGAATTAAACCACATTATAACTGCAAATTGAAGTCAGGCATAATGAAGCACTTAAATAAGTAATTAACAAATATGGGGGGACTAATCACCTCTGTGCTGTTTATGAAAGTTAATTGAGCAGGGCATGGCAGGAAAGAACAGGTATCGTTTGAATTCTCCATCGATGTCGATCTGTAAAATCAGAAATAAATTAGATTCTGCAAAACTAAAGATTCAAGCACCAAAAAATAATCTTTTTGACACCCAGAGTCCAGATTTACTACTGCCTATACAGGTATGAACTTGGTATTAACATATGAATCGTACAAAAACACTTTTGATGCTTGTATCAATAAAAGCATAATATACTCTTCCTACACCAAAAATTTAATTTACATAAATCATAGTAGGAAAAGCAGCATTGGAGTGATCATACTGAACAACATCCTAGAAGAATTCAAACAGCTTTCCAATTATTCTCCAAGTGATGAAACAAATATATGGTCAGTCATCAGTTAGAAGCAACAAAAAACCTCTAATGTGGCTTAGATGCACCACAATAAGTTAGTAAAAGAAATTAAAAAATAGAAAACAGGACCCACTAATGTTGTATACTTCAAGAATATTGAGCTACCAAATCTGGATTAGAAGTCTACAAAACTCAAATATTACATTTCTTAAAGAGATCCACAGAAGAGGAATCTCAGGTCTGCTAGCAATTAAAAGTTGGTGGCAAATAATCTCAGACAAAGACTTTGCATGCTCCTGAATCCTCCACTCCCAGTGTCATTGATATAAGAGATCACTGCCATCGTTATCGATGTGCAGAGTCAAAATAAAATCGAATCAAAATTTAAACTTTCACAATTCACTCACCTAAAAACCTATCTTTTAATCATACCGAGAAACCTAGAAAGGAAATGGATAATGCTTTCAAACAAGGTTTTGATTTTCATTAGATACAATCTAATCATATCAACAACATAAATAAATGGACAATAACCTTAACAGCAATTGCAACAGAGAATCATATGTCGTTAACTAGGAATAAAATTTTAGATGGAATGGGCTTCAGAACATCCAAGTACAATAGAAATCAGTTTACAAAAACGACACAAAATTGAATATCACAAGAGAAGACTGCCGATATTCTAAAAAGAGATTTTGATTTCAAATCCAAACTCAGGCCAAAATAACAAAAAAGATTCTCAAAATAGAAAAAGAACAGCACCATGATGCAGTGCAGAGACACAAGATTGACAATTATTAAAAAACCTTCTAATTGGCTTTATTCCACGACGTCACCATGACAATTATTTCCTTTTACCAGCCATTCTTTTTTTTTTTTTTTACATATCTTCTGAAAATAAATAGGTAGATTTGAAAATTAATGCAATTCAGAATTATAAATGAAATCGCATGAATGCATGATAAATAAGAGGTAGGTGTTGAGGGTAAAGAAAGTACACCAACCAGGATTATAGAGGTGGGTCCTTGTACTTCAGTTACATCCCCGAATGGATTTCATATCCAACTACTATGCCGTAGATTCTCTTCAGAAATCTAACGGGTCAATTTTTTTTTTTTTTGAGAAGATATCAAAATTTTATTCACTGTTTACAATTTTTTCACACTTGTCGATCTTTATCCCTTCGATATTGACCATTAACCCTTTAGTAGAAGGTGTTTAACAAGTTTTGTCCACTACTTCAAAGATTCTGTTTTAAAAATCTTTTTTTTTTTTTTTTTTTTTAAAGGGGTTTGGAACCCAGCCTATCTGGGAGGCTCAGCCCCACGCCCGGTTTCATTTATTATATTAATAATTAAGTTTCGCATCGGAGGGAACATAAAACCTGAATTCCGAGCTACATAAGAACAATTACACATATCCTCGTAGAGAACATCCTGAATAATAGCAGGAGTCTCCTCTAACCAAACATCATCAAACATACCACAACTAGCAAGATGCGCTAAACGATCCGCGACACCATTTGCTTCTCTATAGATGTGCCGAATATTAACAGACTGAAAAGCCGTCATATATGCCTTACAATCTTCTAACACCCGACCCACCTCAGAAAGATCTTTTCCACCTCTTTGCAGGGCAGCAATCAAAAGGATAGAATCGCACTCAATGTCAATGTCAGTCCAACCTTGGTTAATACCAAGAAATAGACCCGCTCTACACGCTTCAACTTCCATATTCAACGCGGAGTGAGCATGTACAAAGGGCCTAGCTAAAGCCGCGATTCCCACACCTTCATCAGTTCTAACCACCACCCCAATTCCCCCCTTGCCGTCAACACCACGAAAAGCTCCATCAATCAGTGGCGGATCCAGGATTGAAGTCTTGGGCTGGCTTGGAATTCTTAAAATATATATATATATATATATATATATATATATATATATATATATATATATAGTACTTGCCACAAATTCTTCGCCCCAACTGCTTGCAAGAAATTCCGGCCAGAAATCCATTTTTCCATTCACCAAACAACATCAATTCCACCAGCTCCTTCTCTTCTGATCAAAACCCAATTCCAATTTTTCATAAAAGCACCAAACACAAACCCAGATCAAAATTCTAGGGTCTCTGCCTTTCTCAAATTCAGCTGGAAATAACTAACTTATAGAGTGCTGTATGTCAAATTCTATAGAGGGCTAATGAAGTTGGATACTTCCTTCTGGGTTTTCTTCTTTCTAACGAAGTCTTTTGAAAACCATACATCAACAACAACAATAACAAGATGAGAAAAAGATGAGCTTTCTTTGAACATACATCTATTTTTTTTTTTTTTGGCTTCAAAATTTCGGACGGGCTCAAACAATAACAAGATGAGAAAAAGATGAGCTTTCTTTGAACATACATCTATTTTTTTTTTTTTTGGCTTCAAAATTTCGGACGGGCTTGAGCCCGTCCTAGTCTGTGATTGGATCCGCCAGTGCCATCAATGTTTATTTTGAGCCTACCCCGTGGTGGACACTCCCACTTCGTCACGCTTCTTTTCATCTTCACAGTAGGTTTGTAAGTAACCTTTTGGAACTCCACCAAATTGTTTTGAGCAGCGAACATAGGATTGAATTGGGCACCCTGCCAAATTACTTTGTTCCTTTCATTCCACAGACTCCAAAGAGCCATGAAAAACATGCAGAGTTGCTCCCCATGCAATACGTCAATCATACCATATATCCAATCATGCAAATTAATGGCTGCATGCTCTTTGGGCTTTAATTTCAAAAGGCCCCTCCACCCAAAAGAGCTCCACGCCATCACAATTTTTGAAAGTATGGACACTAGTCTCAAAATTATTAGAGCAAAAGACACACCTGTAGTCTGGTAAGTGAACCCGCCGGTCAGCAAGCACAGTGCGTGTAGGCAAGATTCCTCGAAGTAGCTTCCAGAGAAAAACCTTTGTTTTAGCTGGTACGTGTGCACTCCAGATGGCATTCCAATACTTGCTCAACGGACCTCCAACGACTGAGCTAGAAGTAGAGCCAGTAGCCGGGGCCTTCTTCGACTGAGCTAGAAGCACATATGCTATAGTTTCTTGGTAGTACAAAGTTAGGGTGACAGCCAGTGTTGTTCCTAAATTAGGCAAGAAATTTTGATTACCACAGAGAATTCAATCTATTTATTCTTGCGTTACTTCACAGCAAACATAGAATATAGATCATAATCCATGTATATATTAATGATTGGTCCTCATCAACTTAAACATTTAGCTCCCTCACTTCTCTGCATCTCTGGCTCTATCTCAATCTCTTTCCCTTCAAAGCCAAATACATGTCTACCCATTATCCTCTTTTTGCTTTAGTTGCTTGTTATCTTAGAATATGCCCTATTTTGAATCAACATAATCTTATTTAGGTGATCAAGTGCATTCTGTTAGAGCAATTGAACTAATTTCGTAACCTGTTTTTCACCAAGCACTGTCAGATAAACTTTTATCACTTGTGGCAATGGACTTTCTTTCTTGCTCCCCACCAAACTGAGATTGTGGCTTTCTAAGCGTTTTGAATACCACAGGCAGTGCCTTCCCCTGTACCAGATTATTCTAGTTGAGGTCGACTCTGACCCAAACCTCGGCCAGGATCCTCCTTTGGGAACACTAGCACACAGTGGAGACAATATTACACTATTACTACATGTATAATGGCTGCAACTGAAAATTGAAGGGCTCGTATGGTTCTTGATTGAAATCATTTTCAAATAAACTTGAATATCTTCTGAAAACTTGATTTGTATTTTGATTTTGAAAACACAATTAAACAATCTGAAAACTGTTTTTAAATTCTTTAAATTATGTGACCATCTTAGATGCTTAAAAGGTTTTTTTTATTTTTTTTTTCTCAAGAAATTTTATCATTGTCTAGAGTTAGAAGATTTATTTTAATATAGTATAGTCTTAAACTATAGGGACAAAGTCTTGATTCACTTCTATCTGGATTGGTAATGACTAATTCAATATATGTAATTGAATACTTCATTCATTGCAGAAACATACTAATTTCTTTGTGGGAATGGATGTTGTTAACATTGAGAACTGGAGGATAACTAAGTTGTGGTACACTTCCTCAATGCAATTATTTTTTGAGGAGTTACTTAAGGCGAAATCACTTATCTGAATCTACCCCTGTCCCCGTCGTCTAATATTGCTTGGACATGCTGCATTTGTATTCCCTCTCTGGTTCTTCAATTACATGAATAGACGAGCTTCGGGGGCATGTTCACTTTCAGAAATGTAAGCTCACATTCGTTTCATGAATCTTGCTAGCTTGATTTTGATTTCTTTTGTGTTTAGGAAGCTACACATTATTTGAAACTTCAGTATGCGTGTTTCATCTTCACTAGCGGCACACTCTTGAGTCTCGTTTCATCACCTTGAAGTACCCTTTCCTTTTTCTTGACAAGTAGGCTTGTGAATTGTGTGTATCATTAGCTTCCAAGAGATCAAGATAGACTACCTAGTTGCCCATCCGTCCGAATTTAAGGAGCACCTCCACCAGGCATATGATTCAGGTGGACCAGTGAAAGACAAATGCTACTTCCAATCTTAGCATAGGCTCTTAGGCGGTTGTCAAAGGTCTTGGTGCAAGCTAGAAGTACTTAATCCAATTAATAAACCCAATTAAAAGTACTTAATCCCACCAATTACTTGACTAAAATTAACGTCACTAATCCTATTCAACTCTTGCTAGCAAGGGTGCAATCACAGACTCTTGTTGAAAGGTCTTTAAAGAACAAGTATGTGGCACATAAAGAGAGCCCTCAAAGCAATAGACATCAAAATGCAATAATATTCATCCTTTGGTAAGGCGTAAAGAAAAACATTAAATATAGGAATACTCAAATGTAAATCAATAGTTCTATCTAACTGCCTAGCCACATAGGGACCTAATATAAACTTGGAGTGAACCAAGTCCCTTGATACCGTAGAGACATCTCAACACTTGGAAATGACCGCTCAATTCTTTGGCTATCTAGGTAGAATATACCAATGTCACGAGATGCATACGTTTTTGGAGCTGCCTCCCAATCGTACATCAAATTTGATGCAAAATAAATACAATTCCTTTCTGATTTTTTCATATTACTGACTCCAAAGGAGAAGGAACCACAATCTCCAAGAAAGAATAATTGATCCCCCAAGCATTGCAATGGAATAAAGTTGTCGTCGTCAGTCCTGTATACTCTAAAACTCCTTGTTGTCATATATGCATTAAATCCCGGTGCATCTTCATCAATAGTTTCTCCTTGCTGACCATTATCTTCTGGGTTATTGTTGTCTTCCTCATCACCTTCAGGATTCTGATTAATGTCTCCCACATCAACATCATTATTGTCGTTATGGACTTCACCACCATCATCATTTTCCATATTGCTGTCGCCACCATCATTCTCATTACTGCCTTCATCACCATAAATAATGTTTCCTCCATTTTGCTGATCAATATCTTCTAAGTTGTTGGCTTCATCATCATCCTCATCATTCTGATCGATGTCTACCCCATCAACCTCAAGATTTCCGTCGTCATTATCATGATGAATGTGCTGCTCACCATCATCATTCTCCATATTGCCGCCTCCATTATTCTCATTATTGTCACCAATAATATCCTCTCTTCTTCCCACAACATGCATAATCTACCATTTGATGGATCAATAAGACTTCATTGCTGGCCGGTTGATTCTAACAATCTTGAGAAGTATAATGCATTGTAAACGATCTTATAGTCACTATGACATTCATTAACGTTCACGTTCCTGTTTTCATGCTTGTCGTAGACCAACTTCATTTTCAAATTTTCTGCATCTCCAAAGCTAAAGTTCAAGGTTTGAGTAACTGAGTCTACAAAGCTTTCCTTTTGACCACCACGAACCAAAACATATAGACTGCCGGAAGAAAACAATAAATCAGCAATCCAGTCGTTTTGATTAGTATCTAATACTTGAAAGTCACTCCATGTTCTGTCTCCAGGTCTGCACAAACTCAATTTCGACTTATCATTAAAAACTGCTGCTACCGTACAACGCTTTGAATCTAAAGCAATTCCATCAGAGGTTGATAGTGCAATGCTTAAGTCGAATGCGTTGGCACCAAAAAGTTTCCAGGCCTCGGTTTTCACAAAATCTTTCAGAAAAGGAAGTGTTCTCAAGGGTGGAAGTTGGAGTAGGGCTCCTGAAATTGGGTTAAGTAGACACATCTTGGAATTTAGACCTCTTTCCTTGATCATGATCAACCAACCTTTAGAAGACCCATAAATCCACCATCCACGAACTTGCTTCGGTAGCTTCAACTTGACAACTCTCCCCTCTGACACGCTGGCAAAGCTTACGTACTTGTTGCTGCAATGTGGGGTTTGAGGGAGTAGTAACCATGGGAATTCATGAGAAGCACTGCGGATGTCTCCTTATCATCTGTAGTCTGTACTTATCATCTTCATTCTCCTTCTGCTCTCTCTCTAATTTCTTTGGGAGTTTTTTTCTCTTTAGCAGCCTAAGCTTGCTCGTATTGCATCGAGGATTGAAGCAAGCGAATAGAGACTCGATCATCATCGATCTCCTTTTCGGCAGAAATCGAGCTACTATGAACCCTACTTCTTTAGAAACGTTATACTTCTTTAAAACGGCGATCGACCTGCTTTCAGTCTTGACTTGGAGAGATTGCCAATGGCCTGGTTTCTTTATAAAGAATATTATATAATATATCAAGGTGAAAATAGATCCAAATATCCCTCTTTGATTAGGAATGGTGTCCGAGTAGGATTAGAGTAGGAAAAAACTTCCTAGGCTTATTAGGATTTTGATGGTGTCCCAGGCTTATTTATAGGGATAGGCTACTTCTTTTGAGTTTCCTTAATTTGATCAAAACCTGGTCAGCACAAAGGTCAAAACAATAGCATCATACTTTTTTTAAACTCAATGAACCATGTTTTTCACGAAAAGCTCTTAGCAACCTGATATACAGACAGGACCCTAAAACCTCGAACTTCATCTTTTCTGAGTTCACGTCAAACCAGACCTATCAATATTTTTCAATCGAAAGAATGGATGTCCATGTTAGTTCTTTAAAATACGGATCATCATGTCACGACCGAGGTGCCCTAGGCGGTCATGCCAAAGCCTGTATGAGTCAGTGTCCCACATTTCATTGTTGGTGACAGCATAGGATTCAATGATATAAATCGTAGTGAGGTACAGTCCACTAGATTGACTCATAAGTTTCTCTAAAATGCGTTTCCTTCCAAATTTATTAGAGTTAATATTAAGGTATTCAGTTCCAATCTCACAGTGTGTTTCTACTGGATAACCGTTGGCCCGAATATATTTGAAACTTAACAAGGTTCGATTAGCTCTTGGTGCATACAGAGCATATCTCATATTCTTTTGAGTATTTCTATTTAGGTAGAATGGTAATCTTTTCATTCTAATAATTTGTTTTTTTCTAGATATATTGCTTTACATCTTTATAGTGCTATTTCGAATCATGTAAATTTGTGTAGTAAATAAAAGTCGAACGAATTCATTGCTTCAGAATAAAATTCGAAATTTATTAATAAGCCAACGATAATCAAATCAAGGTTTTGCTCAGAAATCTAATTTATCAATTTTTTTTTTCTGTTTGACTGAAGGGTTCTTCGGTGCCCTTTGCACCTTGTTTCCATGACCACTAGGGCCAGCACCACCATCTCTGCGCCATACATTGGGAGGGCCTCCACGGCCCATACCACGACCCCCACATCCCTTGCCACGTGGTGCATTGTTGCCACGTGGGTAGGGATTAGCACGTCCAACCCCTTTGCATTGGGGTTCTTTCCACCTTTCAATTTTCCATAATTAGCCTCTGGAATTTTCTTTATCCTAATGGGCCTGGCAATTGTTGTTCAAGAGAACCTCATTATGTCTCTCAGCCACTTGCAGTAGGTTGATCAGCTTATTGAAGGTTATGATTCTTTTGTTGTCATACTCCAGCCTATACTGATTCGCTAGTATAAGTGCTGAAGTAGGAAAGGTGGAAAGAGTCTTCTAGATCATATCATCTTCTGTGAGTTCCTTTCCACAGAAATTGAGACGTGCCTTTAGGCACAACATGTCATTGTTGAAGTCATTGACCCTTTTGTAGTCAAGCAAGCGGATTTCATTCCACTGAACCGACAATTCTGGGAGCAAGGTGTCATGAATGTTCCCAAAACGTCCCTTAAGGGCATCCCACAGTTCTTTGGGTGTCTTCAACTGAAGGTACTCCCAGCGTAGGCTAGGATCAATATGTCGCCTCAGAAACATTAAGACATTTGCTTTCACCTTATTAGATGGTTCATCATCTTTGGGGTCAGTAATGGTGGCAGTGTAGTCTTTTGCCACAAAGGCAGTTTCCACATTGGAAACCCAACGATGGTACTCAAGTCCTTCTGAGTCCAAGATGTCAAATTCAGGTCGAGTTGGATCAACCATCTACATAAACAAGAGGGAAGATATAAATTACGCAGTCACAAAGACATCCACGCAAATTATTTTCCAAAAATGTGAATTAGATTTCAAGACCAAGATTCATAATGGTCACATTTTTTCGATGTTATGTGAAAATGCTTTATCACGGTAAGTGTGTATGTATAATGCGCATGAATTTTCATTATCATGGCAAAGTGGATTGTATATGTTGCATTCTAAAAATAACCATAGCACATTTAAACATAGCATATATCAAAATAAACTACATGGCATGCTCAAATTTCACAAATATACAACAAATTATATACTACACATAATAATAGCAATAATATATCATACATAAAATAAAATGTAAACAATAGCATAATACAAAGCATGCGTAGGCATAATTTATATAAGCGTAAATAAAATAAAATAAAAATATGCTCAAAATTTCATAAATAATATATAACAAAATATATATGACATGATCAGAATAAAGTATAAACCAAACATGCTTAAACATAATCATGTAAAACATAAAAAAAAAAAAAGGCATGCGTAAAAGGATCACAATTATCTAACTAAACATGCTCAAAAGTTCATGATAAAAATTCTAATTATAAATAATTAAATATATCATAGTATGAAATTAAATAAATAAAAGAGAACATACTTGGTTTGGAGAAAATAAAACAATCCTAGCGCACGCGCGTGTTGATGCAGAGCGTACGTAGCGATGTTTTTGGGCTTGAAAAAACTGGGTCACTTCCTCTCTTTTAAGCAGTGGGCCTTGTTCTTTTTTTTTTCTCTTTTGTTCTGGGCCGCAAGGCCTGTTTTTTTTTTTATTATTATTCTGGGCCGCAAGGCCTGCTTCTTTGTTTTTTTTTTATTGGGCCGGGTCACACCTTTTTTACTTTTTTTTTTCTTTTTTCTCTCTTCTTCCTCCTTCGCGTCCTCTTCCTTCTTCAACACCAAATCTCAAAAAAAAAAAAAAAACAAAATGGGCCTAGTAGTAAAAGACGAGAGCCCTAGTATTCAAATTTCCGAAAAAGAAGAAAATATATAATCAAATAGCCACGGGTAGCGCAAGTCAACGTCGTCAACATACTGGGACTCTGCCCAAGAATTTGATACGTACCACCATACCTGAGCTATTTTTGCAGGAAAGCTCAGCTTCTGCAATTTAATGCAAAAACAATCTTGATCCTTACCCAAGTTGGAATGTAGCATACGTATATGACGTCACCAATTTGAATTCTCTTGCAGTTTCTGAGAAAAGCAATGATAGAGGCAATCATTTCATGGTAAAAAGCAGAGGTCGAAGAGGTAAAACTAAGAGAATTATTGTTACAGCAACAATATACATTATTGTCTACAAGATCTATGGTGCCATACGGTAACACATGGAACTTTGTCTAGAGTTTAGACAAAAAGTGACAAATGATGGGCCTCCACTCATGCCAGTGGGCCAGTGGGAGACCTCAGAAATCCTTACTTTAATTTTTAATTTCTGTAATAATTATCTTGAATGCAATCTTTATCTTAGAACTTCCGGTGAAAATTTCGGTTTAAAAAAAAAAAATTAATTATATATTTGAATCAAACTTTTACGTAGACTAAAATAAATTTTAATAAATTAATGTACATGCAATAGGCGCATTATTGTACTTAGCCCAATGTACTCGACCATACATTGCATTCTCAGTGAACTTGTTAGCTAGATTTAGCTCAACGTCAACGCTGCATCACTGGAATGGTATCAAGAACATTTTCTGATACCTAAAAGGAACCATTGACTTGGGACTGTTCTTTTCCTACAGAGAGACAAGAGGGACCGCAGATGAAAATGCAATCCCTAGAGGAAATATTGATGGTGAAAGCGCCACTCACTACACCGAAACGCCAAATGAAGTTTTGGTTGGTTTTGCTGATGCTGGGTATCTCTCTGACCCACATAAAGATCGTTCCCAAACTGGTTATGTATTTACCATTGGGAACACGGCGATATCTTAGAGATCAACCAAGCAAACCCTTGTGGCTACCTCCTCGAACCACTCAGAGATCATTGCTCTACATGAGGCGGTTCGTGAGTGTATATGGTTAAGAGCTATCATTACACATATTCGAGGGACTAGTGGTTTGAGTTCTACCACTGAAGAGCCTACTTGCATTTATGAAGATAATGCAGCTTGCATCGAACAGATGAAGCTAGGTTATATCAAGGGTGATAACACAAAACACATATCGCCAAAGTTTTTCTACAATCAGCAACAACAGGCCTTCCTCAAGATTCAAGTGAATCAAGTAAGGTCTGAGGAGAATGTGGCAAATTTGTTCACCAAATCATTGCCTAAGGCCACATTTGAGAAACATGTGCAAAGACTTTCCAAGCTCCCTTGATTAATGTAAGGATCAGGGGGAGGTGTAGGCGTCAGGGGGAGTCTAACACACACATGTCATCCTCAAATTTAAAAGGTGCGTTGTGCTCTTTTCCTTCGACCAAGGTGTATTTTTTGTCCCACAGGGTTTTTATTGTTACTTGGCAAGGTTTTTAGTGAGGCAACAACTCATGCACCATTTCGTCTTTGACTTGGCACAAGGGGGAGTGTTAAAGGAAAAACATATTATGTGCCTTCGTCAAAGCGACTGACGGAGAGGGAATCAAGGAATCAGTGATTATCATCAATCAACACGATTACGGATCAATCTTCATTTAATGTCATCATTGTAATTGATATTTCTGTTGTAATTCTCTCCCTATATAAAGGGGCTATGAAATGAAATGAGTAGACCAATTCCAATCTCAATTTACTTTTACACAATGAAATTTTTAGTAGTTGCTTTTATCTAAACGAATTTTAGACAGATACTATCACTAACATTCAGGTGTTAGGATGTTACGTACAACCATTGAAAATTGTAACCGGAGCTTCTTTGTGATTATTAATTGAAAATACCATTTACAAAATATAATTATGGAAAAAAAATTCATTGGACCTTCACAAAATTTGTTTCCAAAAAGAAAGCATTGGCAATGAAAATTGATCAAAAGTTAGGTTTGAGGCTTGGAGATTAAAGCAAAGTGGAACCCACCATGGTTTTTAATTTCAATACTGATCCACACACTACAGCCGTCTTCTTTTCTCTCTCTCTCTCTCTCTTTTTTTTTTAATACTTTTTTTATTCACATGTATAAACTCTCAAACTTAAACAAAAAGTAAATCTCATCAATTTGTTATTGAGTATAGGTCTCGTTTATGATACATTGATGTATTACTACTTCAAGTTGATTAGTTCGATACAGAAGTAAGATGACTCTACGTCTAGGTCGACTCTGTTTGGCACCAGTTTAACTGCAGCTGGTCAACAGTCTCTTTTCTGCGCGGGCGAGCCAGCACCGTTCGGGTGCGGTCGTCGGGGGTGTCCCTTGACCTGACTTCTGTCGAGCGATTGTGGACGAGGAGAGCACCAACCTCGTCGCGGGGATTCTTTCTGCCTCGTGGTGAGGACTTTGCTGAGCTTCTTGAAAATCACAATCGATACTCAATATTGTAGATCGAGCAGAGCGACATCACCGGGAAAGGTTGAGATCTTGCTAAAGCGTGACTTTAGCTTGGCTGGGTTGCTAGGGCGTTACCCTTGCTTGGCTGGTTCTGTAACCGTTGTGGTCGCGGCACTACCGTCGGCTCCCGAGGAGACTAGGACCGAAGCACGTTGACAGAGGGTTTGGTGGCACTGAAAGTCGGCTTCTGAGAAGACTAGGACTAGGAGTGTGATCACCGCTAAGAGAGAGAGAAAGAGAGGGAGAGGAGTTGCTCTTAGAGAGGTTTGCTCTAGAGAGAACTTAGATCATCTTAAAGATGTTGTTGTTGAATGTGAATGGGTGTTTTAGAATGAGAGGAGAAAGTGTTTATATAGGGAAGAAAAAGAAGAGTGAAATGATGAGTGGAAGAAAAATAATGAAAGTAGATCTAAGTTCACTTGTAAAATATGGAAAAGATAGAGAAAAGATGAAATGAAAGCAAAGCATGAAGGTGCAGCAACATGGAAGTGGTGATGATCTATTAAAGAGATTGTAGAAGAAAAATATATCCAAGGAAAAAGAGAAAAGCATCTAGCTTTCTTCATGTGGGTAGGAAACATGAACATGTGAATATTGAGCTGGTTTTAGGTCAGTTTCTGCCCCTTTATTCCTTCAATTATTTCTCCAACAAGACTTCATTATATGCCTTCGACTTCTTCATATGAAATGTTCCACTATGAGTGTAGATCATCCTGACAAATTTTCAGATTTTTATTCCATGTGGTTGGGCCGAAAATGCAGCTGGACCTCTTACAGGTCCAGTTTTCCAGTTTTGCTTCTGTAGAAAATTGGGCTGATTGTTTGAAGGTCTTCCACTCAAAAAAAGCTCTTGTACTCTTCATAAGAAATGATCCTTGGGCTGTCTAGAATGGATCTGGAAAGTTTCAGCACATTTCGATTTCATTTGGTTAGTCTGCCACCCCTCCTTCCTTGTCTAGCTCGGTTTTTCCTAGCCGAAGTAGGAAAATATGCTAAAGTTGACTTGTCATACTTCCATAGTAGGCTTTATTTAGCCTCTAAATATATATTTCGAGCTTGTCGACAATATATAGCTTGAGCCACTGATATTGGCTCAATTTCTCCAAGACGTGCCTTGTCAGGCCAAAATGTTCATTTTGGGTCCAAACAGACTCGCTTAGCTTGATAATTAGTCTACAATTAAAGAGCTAGTTGCAATGGTAGAAAGTTAGTGTTACCAAATAAAAGTCCATAAGTATGAATGATATTTTGAATACCTCTGTACTTTTATTCATTTTTAAAAGTCCTAATTGAATACCCCTAGATTTTGGTGGAATTCATGAAGTCTTTAAAAATCCTAATTGAATACCTCAAGACTTTCATGGACTGTTAAAAGTCTATATTGAATACACCCAGATTTTTAAATTCCATAGATTTCTTTAAAAGTTCCACTAATTCCATATACAATACACCCCCCTACGTCTAGGTCGACTCGCTTAGCTTGATAATTAGTCTACAATCAAAGAGCTAGTTGCAATGGTAGAAAGTTAGTGTTAGATTTAATGTACCAATACTTTCACGGTGGATGACCATTAGTATCCAACCAAATACAGTTTGTCTTGTAAATTTGAGCTATAATATGGGACTGATTGATGAGTAAATTGATCTTGATGTATGCAATTTGTGATATTATGATGAACGGTATGTGTGAAGAGGAGGGAGTCAAAAATGAAATGAAATGAAATGCTGCAAAAAGGGCATATCACTTGATATTTTGTACCATCAAAATATTAAAGTTTTTTTGTAAGCATTGTTCCCAGTGAAGGTATTGGACATGGCTTTATGTTTAGATGTCAAACGAGTTGGTTGCTAGAAGAGAGACCTCCAAACCTAAAGAGCTATTTGAAGCTGCATTGAAAGTCTCCCAAGTAAAATTCTCATTGGGGATAAAAAGTTAGAAGATGCTAGAAGCGCAAGGAGACTGGAGACGGGTATGATCCAGCTTTCATTAATTGATGGCTTGGGTATTAAGGGGAATCCGATCTTGTAGATAGAAAAAAATGGAATGGCATTAGAAGTTAGGTAACTAAAAAAAAATTACTGAAATGAGAGGAACATAATGGTTCAAAGACCAAGCAACTTTGGTCGAAGATACTAATATACAGTTGATGAAGAGTAAATGATTATTCTCTTCTTAAATTCTGTCCTTTTTTTAGTTGCCTATTGCGGTTTCTTTGTTCTTATAATGTGTTCTTATGTTTACTCTTTCATTGTCCACTTTAACTTGTCTTGCCGCGATGACGATAACTTTCATAGTGATGAGGAACCCTAATGCTCACCGGGCATCATGTGTACAACAACAGGCCAATGAGTTCTTATTTGGCATGGCTTGGCTATGTCCTTATTTTCTTTTCCCTCCCCGTTGAGTATGTATGTTACTCTTCTATGACTCTTCTTAAGAGGTTGTAATCATTCTACGTACTACAATTATGTAACCTAGTAGCTAGCTTCGCTTGTGTAAAGGACACGTTACTAATTAAATTGTACACTAGGCCACTGGCTAAGCGGGCGGTGCCTATATATATAGTGAGTGGCCATAAACCTAAACCCGGAGAAGTTTCTACTTTCTAAAGCTTAGAAGAGAGAGAGAGAGAGAGAGAGAGAGAGAGAGAGATGTTGAAAGCTCTGAGAATCTACGCGGAGGTTCTGAGATTGGTGCGGCGGTTGCCCAAGGACTCTCGGCCTTACTACGCCAAGTACGTTCGGGAGAATTTCGTCAATTACAGAGAGGTCGAGGTCTCCGATGACCAAGCTCTCCACGACCTCTTCAATAGGGCTTACATTCATTCCCTCTGGGTCCTCAACAAGGTTAGCCTCGCTTCCTAATTCCTTTTGCCGATTCCTTTGATTTTGGACTCAAATTAAACTTGTGATTTGATTTGCAGTACTCTGTTGATGAATCCGCCGCCGATAAGTTGAAGAAGATCTGCAGCGGTTGAGGAGCTTCTTCTTCTTGTTTCTGGTTTCGTGAGTTTCTTTCTCATTTGTACTCATAATGAAATGAGGTTTTGATTGTTTTTTTTTTTTTTTTTTTTTTTTTTGCTTGTGGAAGAGTTAGTGGAATACTAGACAATGCTACAATGCTGTGTAAGGATTTTGAAATAATAAAAGAGAACATGTCTGAAAGATATCGAAATGCACTTGTTGGTTGCTTTTGCCTTTTTCCTTTTCCAGTTAAGTTCTTGATTTTTGAGCCTTACAATACATAGTTCTAGGATTGCGAAGAAGGATGTTTAGGATTTTCTTTGGCAGGGGAACATTGATTCTTAGAGTCTCCGTCAGTGTTGCTGTAATAGGTAGTAGAACCTTCTTCACGACCGTGATCTAGGATGATAGAGAAAACGATGCCCTTCATTGCTTCAAAACATAAAGACTAGGAAGTCAATTTGATAAAGTCAGGTGTTAGAGATTTTGAGATGGAATCCTGATGAAGCTTCGATGCAAAGTTTTGAGATATTTTGAGTTATGTGGTGGCTTCATCAATAGATTCGTCTGGATTATCTTTTTAGAAGACGCTGCTTGTGTATACAATAGAATATGTCTACTAACTGGTTCGTTAAGCTTCAGTTATATTGATTCTTGCAAAACAATTGTTGGTTCCTTCCCCACCTATATTTGTATTGGTTACCAAAACTTGGTAGCAGCATTCCCATTTAAGTCTGCAAACTCTCTGTTGTATTTAGCTCTTAAGTGATTTCTCGAAATTCCTAGAAGTAAGTTTGATGATTGTTTTTACTTTTGAGAGCAGAAGGATACCGTGAACAAAATCTGGGTGTGCTGTTTCAGACTTCCATTTTCAGCATTTGTTTCTTGTTCTTGTTTCTAAGTTTATTAACAAAAATACTACACACTAATAGTTTCATAGCAGTTCTTTGATGTTGAAGCCTATTAAATTTTTGGGGTGCATGTTCCATGTCCTTGTATTTCTCTACTTGGAGGAGTTCCTAAACCTTAAAAAATAAAACTCATCATCATGTGTGTTGTGTCCAGCCGCTAGCCTAAACTTGTAAACCCCTGGTTCTTTAGGTCTCTCTAAATTCTGAAACAATATGATCATGTGGTGTTTTGACCCACAAGCACCTGTATGAATGACTGGGCGTTTCTTTTCTTGGTACGAGCCAGATGTTTGGTTCGTGGTTAAAAAGGAAGGCCATTAATTTGACAAGAAGCAGAAAAATAGATTCTCATTTGGAGTGGAAGTTCAATAAATCAACCTGTGACTGTTACTGTTCAGAGCCATCAAATTAATGCAACAAATTGATAATGTGGCATATATTCATGTTGACTAGGAGTATTGTTTCTCTTTTAACTAAGCAAAGCAGGATGAGTTTATATGTATGAAAATGTTCTTTAAATTATTATGTCTTAATTTTTGATTCTTATGTTTTGGTTGGACATTAATTTTGGATGCCAGGGTCATTCGTTCTTCGATATGTGTAGCTGGTTGTGTGTCTGAGTCATTTCATGCTTGTATCATCCCTTGCCAAATAGATTAGATTGTTAGGTCTGACATGACTTCCGTATGTGTATCATGCTTGAGTTGAAATGGTCAGTGTCTCTTTTAAGCATCTCTAGCAAATCAGTTAGAGACCAACCTAGCAATTTTTAGCTGTCTTGAAACAGAAATAAGCTCCAGCAAACTAACAAAAGAAAAATAATTTCAACATTCTGACTTGTGAACAGTTGTTAGCCTGAACACTTCCTGGCTCTGTACTCTTTTCTTTTCTCTTTGTTAACAATTGAAAATAATAGAAAATTTTTGGCAATAAGTAGGCACAGAATTAGTCAGCCATAAATATATTTTCGCTATTTCAAACCAAACTTAATCTAGAGTGGTAGCTACTATTGCTGGATATGGGTCCAAGCCTCCAAGGATATGTTATTACTTACACAGAGCTTGCAGCCCATGCGTACATAGTTTTGGGTAAGAAATCAGCCAGACATAACCAAAAATTCATGTAGTGGTGCAAGTGATAAAGAGTCATTGATGCTTCTGCTTGGAAGAGAAACGTAGAAAGCTTTGAGAGTCTATGCTTATGTTAAGATTGGTGTGCTGAAGGACACGAGACCTTACTACGCCATGTACATTTCTAAGAACTGTGTATATTACAGAGAGGTTGGTCCACATGACCGAGCCCTCCATGAGCTCCTTAACAGGGCCTAAAGTCATTCCCTCTGGATCCTTGTCAAGGTCCCCTGTCCCACTCATTTTACTCTATACAAATTTATGACTTATTTTGCTTTTGGATACTCTATATTGTATTGCTTTGAACCATTTGGGTTCTCTTATGATTGCAGTATGTTGTTGATCAACCTGCAACTGGTAAGTTGAACATCTTCTGTAGTTAAAGCGCTTGCCAAATGGGCATTATTAGGCATCAAAAGGATGAGTTTGAGGCGTCTTCCCTTTTTCTAGAGCATATGTTTCTTCTTACTGATAATTTGATGAGTTTGAGTCACCTTTCTTCTGTTTGTACTTAAAATGAGGTTTTAATTATGGGTGTGAGTGAGTTTTTGCAATAGTTGACAATGCTGCAATGCTATGAGGAGTTGAATGTGTTTTGCAAATCCGTTGAACACTTGCACTGATAATGAGAATGTACTTAAAAAATATGTCACTAGTTCATGACACATTTTCCTTTTTGCTATTAGTTAGACAGTTTGATGCCATAAGGAGTTGAATGTGTTCTGCAAATCCGTTGAACACTTACAATGGGAATGTATTTGAAAAATACATAACTAGTACATCGCACTTTTTCCTTGTTAGTATTATTTAGACTGTTTGATTCTTTAGGCACTTGCTTATTTCATTTTCTTTTTCTTATCCAATTGAGTTCTTGGTTTTGTTATTGGAAACTATTTGTTCCCTTGTTTGTAACTAGCCTTATTTTAGTTTTAATGTCTCCATCTTGGGCTCTTTTGGAATATGAAACTTGGTTTTTAATTTCTTTAATCAATGTATTCTAAAAGAGATTCATATGAGCATTCAAAGCCTAAAAATTCATTAGTTCTAGTAGTTCTCTCAGCTAGGTTCAATGAATGAGATGATTCCTGGGATATACTCTTTGCCGGAGAGCCATATAATGGGCATGGAATTGTAAAAGTTAGTTCTGTTGGGTTTTGTTTCGCGAAGCAGGTTTTTGATAGTAAGCTCAGCAGAAAACACAATTGTTTGTGTTTGCACTCCAAATGAGGTTTTAACCATTTGCTTGTGAAAGAGTTGGTGAAATACTAGATAATGCTCCAATGCTGTGTAAGAATTTGAAAATAATGAGAATATAATTGAAAAATATCAAACTGGTATCTTGGCACTCTTTTATTGTTGCTATTAGCTATTTGGTTTCTTTTTTCTGCACTTCAGTGTTGCTTCTTCTTCTTTTTTTTTTTTTTTTCCCCAATTAAGTTTAAGATTGATATGTAGCTAACCTAGTTTGGTTTTGGTTTTGACATCCTGCATGTGCTATATTAGGCTATCCATTAAACCTCAAACCCTATTAAGTAATAAATGATTTAGACATTAACTGGGCTTAGTCATACACTCTTGTTGCGAGAGCAATTAAACATTCTTCGTAGAAACTAAATTTTGTTGTTTTTGTTTGGTGAAGCACATTCTTGCCGAAATGAGAGAAGGATCTTTCAAGAGTCTGGGAGCACTTCCTTTTCCCCTGCCGCCCTTTCTAATATCTCTCTAGTTCTTACCTTTGGGTTATAACTTATGCCTGTGTGCTTTTGGCTTTTGGCAGCAGAGTGTTTTTTCCTTTGCTGATTTTGCCATATCTGATGACAAGTAAAATGAAATTGTAAGGCATGTTTCTTTGGACTAGTGATCAGGACAAACAAATAAACCACGTGTAAATTATGGCTGATTTTGTCCCCAAAATATGGTGTTGGCAAGTGTACGGGTCCGTAACATTTAGGAGATTATGGGGAATCAAAGTCTTCTATATGCTATACTTGCGTACTGCTTCAATTCAGACATCATGCTTGTACATGAGGTTCTGCATATCTGTGCATTTTATTCCTTATCATTTTATCAGGAGAGATTAAAGGTACTGTTCACTCTTGTATCTCAAATTTAATTTTTAAATGCATACTTAGGTACTCTCTCTCTCTCTCTTTCTTTCTTTTTTTTAAAATTTTATTTTATTTCTTATTTTATAACAAAGCATACTTAGGTTCTCTAACTTTAGACTATTTTCCTCTTATCTAAAAGACTAACAAGGAGATTATGATAATCAATTTAAATTTGAAAAGCATTTAGGGTTTTAGGCCTTGGGGTATTTCTCTCTAAAACCCCTTAAACAAATCTGAGGGTCGACACAAACCCTCGGTCGAAACCATGAAGAGAGTCCAAAGCCAGGTCCTCTCTCTCGGACACCACCTCATTCCTCTCCGACTTCAACAATTCCGTCTGCGGCAGCGCGTCTGTTGGCACGTCTCACGAGACCTGCTGGTTCATCCGACGAGCCCTGGCCTCGTTCCAGGAGCTCAAGGAGCCGAGGTCCGATCGAAAGCGGAGACTGCACAGGCCGGAGACTCGAAACGATGACGCAATTTCTTCTCATTGATAATTTGACACAGAAGTGTATGTGTTTGACACAGAATTGAAGTGTTTGAGTTTTTCAGTGGCTGTTAATGGTGAAAGAGCTGGTGAATTACTAGACAATGCTACAATGCTGTGTAATGATTTGAACTACTAATGAGAATGTGTTTGAAAATATCAAAATAGTTTCTTGATGCTGTTTGTTAGACTATTTGATTCTTTCTTTCTGCACTTCGTAGTCAAACGCTGATCGATGCACATACATTTATGCATGCATACTATGGCCTCTGCTTGCTAAGTTTCACTTTTAACCTTCTAATGCCATCTACAGCTCCAAGGGTACAAATTAAAAGAATACTGACAATTCTTGCCGAAATGTCTAGGAGCCCCAAGCTATCTGAGGTAACATACACTTCCTTTTCCCCTGCCGCCCTCTCTAATATCTCTCTAATTCTTCCCTTTGGGTTATGAATCATGCCTATGTGCTAATTATGGCTTTTGTCAGTAGAGTGTTTTTTTCCCTTGCTGCCTTTTTCTGTATCTGATGGCAAGTAAAATGAAACTGCAAATTTGGACTAGTGATCAGGACAAACAAATAAACCACATGTACGTACAATGTGGCCGTTTTTGTCCCCAGAATACAGTATTGGCAAGTGTATGGGTCCATAATAGTTAGGAGATTGTAAATCGAAGTCTTTTACATGTCTAGTACTATACTTGTGTACTGCTTCAATTCAGACCTCATGCTTGTACATGAGTTTCTGCATATCTGTGCATTTTATTCCTTATAATTTGATCAGGAGTGATTGAAAGTATTGTTCACTCTTGTATCTCAAAGTTAATTTTGAAATGCATACTTAGGTTCTTTTTTTTTTTTAACAAAGAATACTTAGGTTCTCTAAGTTGTTCAACTTTAGACTGTTTTCCTCTTATCTAAAGACTAACAAGGAGAAACTTATTTATTTTTATTCCTCTGCACCAGTTCCACGTAAAGCCTCATCAGGCAAAGGACAAAAGACATGGTGGCATGCTGAGGTTGATAGAATTAATCTTTTCTCCGACAGAAGAACAGATTTGCCAGACATCTTCTTCATAATGTGCTGATTTAAGAAAAAATAAAATAAATATTAATAAATGAAGATCATAAAGGAATTTTGAAAGCAGAATTATATTAAGGACTACCTCGAAGGCTAGGATTGTCAGCAAAGACAATACTGTTGCTTCATGGGATGCAGATTTCTATGTTAAATTGTTGATGATGCAGATACAAATTTAGGTAAAATCAACTCCCAATTCCTATGTTCCTTTTGTCAGTGGAGAAGCACTAGACATCTTTTTCTCAGAAAGCAAAGAAATATGAACCCTGAGAATATTCATTATTCAAACTCAAAATTATGTGTACTGGTATACTAAGGTACCTCATCCTTGATGTTTGCGCAGAGTGTTTCCATGCTGAGTAATGTATGATGTAATGAAGTGTCATAAAATTGGTTTTGCATATATAACAGAAAATTTGTTCAAAGTTCAAAAACCGTAGAATGGCTCTTCTGCAATACAGCTAAATAGGATTCTTGTTTAAGGAGTTGTTATCCATATTTTGGTCAATCTTTCTGTGCATCGGTTCTTGATCCATTCGGGCCTGTAAATCATGGAATTGGAAGGCATTTATTACTTTGGTATTTGTTTTTCTTTCTCCTAGGTATTGCTTTTGCCAGATGTAATTTTTGAGTGGACTGTTGTCCTCTTTTTGAATGTTGGGGAGGTGTTTCACTCAAAGTCTTCCAAATAAGTGCTTATTGGCATTCTTATCTTGCTCAATTGAACTCTTGGTGGTATCATTCTCCAATTAGTCTTATTGGGGTGTTAATTATCATCATACTTTTGTAGGTATATTTGGAGCAGCTCTAGCTGGAGCATCAGTCGAATCCCTGCTAATAGATCACTGAAGTCTGGTCCAGACCATACAGTGCTTTCTCGAAAGTAAGCTGTCCCCTCTTAAAATTATTTCTTCCAGCGAGACATCATTGGCAATCTTCCCCTTGCCTTGCTCATCAGGAGGACGGTAAGGAGGTCCATTATTGGAAGTTGGCATGGAAGCAGGTATTTTCATCATGCCACAGGGAGTCTCTATGCTAGCTCAAAAGACTTGGCTTCTTACATGTCAATTAACCGGTAAGTTTCCATGTCCTGTACATCTGTAACTTTATAGTATATGTAAACTTAAATCTGTACAAAAATCTAAAGAAAGGTAAACTTTTATAGGATCAGAGCAAACCTAAACCTCAAGAAGATACAGATCAAGAGAAGCCAATTGCATGCTTAAGCAAATTAAAGGGTGAGCAAGAAGGATGCTTGAAGCTTATATTGATTGTAAGGTCAATCTTTTACAGCCTTATACAATACACATAGATTCTAGTTTCATTTGTAACTTCAGCTTACTTTTTATCTCACTTTATCTTTGTGAGAAATATAAAACTGCAATAAAATGCTAGTGGCCACCTTATGAAGATACTCTTAAGAGCTTGAGCAGCGTGGAAACCTACTTGCAGCAATTGGTAATCATATTGATCCCATTTCAAAATCGATAAACAGAGGCTCTGATTATATATTATAGACATAGATGTATCTCACTGCATATATAGAGTTGTCACAGTTGCATTTATTTCCGGCTTGTATAGTGATAGCAAACACAATCTGGTTTAGAAGTTAGGGCAATGGGAATTAGAATGTCAGAAGGAAAAGGGTAGAGCAAGACAAGGAAGTGCTTATTGTTTAGTGCTGCCTCAAAAGAAAATTTTGAATTAAAGGCTACTATAGACATTCTATTGTATCCACTTTGATTTACTGTTATCTTTTACAATACAAATCAAATTTGCAAGCATGGAAAAACATCTACTTAGAAACTTGGTTCTACCCATAAATATGGAGATCGAAATTTCGGTAATTTGTTCAAGACTGGCTCCATTTTTCCATCTTCCATATGAAATATACCCACCTATTCATGTTGAAGGCCTTGCATCAGTCGTTGATTCGTGAAGTATATACAATTGGGCTTGCACCCAGGATGGTCAAGGGCATTAACTGAGAATGAAGAGTTATTATAACCCACAAATAGAGTTATATTACCTAAATTCTTTACTTCAGAAGCAGTAGACCAACTGCCTCAGTAACTGGCACTTCAAAAACCCTAAACATAGTTGTGTTTTCATAGAATTGGAAAATTACCAGTAGAGCCCCAGCTGATTCAACCAGGTATTGCTTCAGAGGAAGAAACCAAGTCTTAATTTCGCTAGGCATTCTCGGAACTACAACCCTCATCTTTGCTTGCTTAGGGTGTCTAATAAATTCACAGACTGAAACAGTGCCCAGTTGCATAAAATTGTCCTTTATAATAAGTAATGTCAAAATAATATAAATTCGCATATCTTGTTTCTTGCCCATCTAACATCGTCCAGTCTTGGTCTCCTGGTCTCCAAAATGCTGATCTTTTCCAACTGAGAATCAAAACGGTATAATCCGACGTGAAAGAAGGACTTGCAGATAACACAAATTTTCTTATGGTGAAATCGTTGAACATGTATGTCAATTCCACTTCTTGGTAATGATCATAGTTCTTAGATGACTCAACATCGGGAAGCTCAATAATTTGCTGATGGTTTAAAGGATGCAACAGATTAACCTTGGAGTTTTTGATGGATTCAGTCATCAGCCACCCTAGAGATGAATAGCACAATTTGTCTTTAGTTTGTGGAAGATCAAGTTTGTAAATCTTATCCCTTTTCAGGTCGTTAAACTCACGGATAGTAGTACCTTTATTCTCAGGGAGCATAAGCCATGGAACTTGATGTGTTCTAGTAAATTTTTCCTTGATGGCAGCTCCAGGATTTACAAACCGCGCGAAAGGATATAAAGTCCTCCAAGGAAACCTCCCTTTGAGCGATGGAGACAATAAGATCTTGAGGAAGATTAGCCATCTGATGTTCACCAAAGTTGATGATCAATCAGATTTAGTAGTGACAGAGATCGAAGAGAAGGATAGGTTGAGACTTGAGAGAGAGAAGCCACGAGGTTCCGTGCATGCACGTTTATATAAAGCTTGCTATTTGTTTCCTTGTGGGATTCGTCTTTTACTACTACTTGGAAAAGAAAAAAAAAAGGACTTGGATTAAGGGTCCCCTATCCCACTTTCTTTCTTACTAGATACAAATTTATGATTTATATTGCTTTTTGATACGTTGTATTGGTATCAATTTGAACCAAAAACTTATAATTGCAGTGAACATTCTGAACTGGTAAGTAGAAGAAGATCTGCTGCATTGCGTCTGCCAAGTTTGCACTAAGCATCAAAGGGTGAGTTTGAGGTATCTTTCTTCTTGTGAGAGCATGAGTTTCTTCTCATGGTTTGACACAGAGGTGTTTGCACTTAGAATGAAGTTTTAGTTATCTGTGTGAAAGAGATGTGAATTACTTGACAGTGCGATGCTATAGGGACTTAGATGGTTGTGAAATACTTGACAAAGATCTGCTGGTTGTTTAATATTTTTGAGAGAATGTATGCAGTCCCATTATTCTTAATCATAATATGTTTTTTGAAGCTTTTATTTGGGTTAGTTTACCAATCCCTGTTGTTAGAATGTGATTTATCAGTTTGCTGCTTCGATCCCCTTTTGGAAACCATCTTTGCACCTTTATGTGTGCTAGCCTACTGGTGTACATTAGAAATTCATAATCATCATGTGAACCAACAATTTACTGTGTGCCAGTCTGGTTTGAATTTTTCCAACCATAGTACAGCTATAATTTGTCTTCCTATTGTGAATTTAGATAGGGATTTCAATAGAAGCCTTTCCATTTCGTTTGTAATTGTGAATTGAATATTGATACGCTCAAAGCAAGCGCATAATTTAACCCTGAAAACATCGTTAGTAGTATAAGCAAATAGGGATCGTTCTATTCCGGGGATTGAGGGTACACCTGTCATTGTCAAAAACAAATAAAGAATTAAAATAATAAAGTAAAAAGTATTATGTACAAAAATAAAATAAAGAATAAAAATATATACAAGTTAATATAAAAAGGGGGGTTTTGAGATTATAGAATTGGAATTAAAATTAAATGAAATAAAGAAAGTGTAAAAACACATATACAAGGGTGGAACACAAGAAACAAAGATCAAAACTACAATCATATGAATGAAATCCAATTACAATTCCTATAGTTGATTATCTATGTCATGAGAAATAAGTTGACCATGTGAAACATTCGAAGCAAATGATTTCCCATATTTTACTTTCCTTGAATATTTAATCTAAGTGAAAGCACCTAAATTAAACCTATTGAACATGCAATCATAGTCTAGAAAACTAGCTAATCAAGAACACATTCAATGCATGAAGAACAAAGAAAGGATGTCAACCAAAGTGCACAACCTAGTATGAAAAAGTCCATCTATTTGCAATCCTCCTTAATTGATTTCGACTTTTGTCCAAAGCCTTTACTACTTAAATCTAGCACCAATTACATGCATATATCCTAAGTTGGCCATCAAAGAACACATACATATAAAAGTTTTCCATAATCCAAAATCAATTAAGCAATCTCACATAAGCAACATAAAAATCAACATAAAGAAATCACAATTTTTATTCAAACATAGAAATTGGGCTTAAACTTTGCCCTTAATGTTATTGTTAACTAGAAACAAATTCCTACGAAATTAAATAAGGAAAAAGAATGAATTACACCGTGAGTTGGAGATGGAGATGGAGTGCTTGAAACGTTGAAATCTTGAATCTTGGAAGCAAGCCTTCAAGGTGGACGATGGAGGATATGATATTCCCGGCTCCTTCTTCTTCTTCTTCTTCTTACTTGAAAACGCAGAATTTTGCAACTAGAGAATGGAGAGAAAAATGGAATGGAAATGGAGAGACAAAGAAGATGAAATGGATGAAGGGATGTTTTTAGAGTGAGAGGAGAAGGTGTTTATATAGGGAAGAAAAAGAAGAGTGAAATGATAAATGGAAGAAAAATAATGAAAGTGGTTTGTAAAATATGGAAAAGATGGAGTAATGATGAAATGAAAGCAAGGCATGAAGGTGTAGAAGTATGGAAGTGATGATGATCTATTGGAGCAGAAAAATATATCCAAGGAAAAAGAGAAAAGCATCTAGCTTTCTTCATGTGGGTAGGAAACTTGAACATGTGGTGTTGAGCTGTTTTTAGATCAGTTTCTGCCCCTTTATTCCTTCAATTATTTCTCCAACAAGCATTCCCAATTTCACCATGACCTCTTCATAAAAAATGTTCCATTATGAGTGTAGATCACCCTGGTAAAATTTCATATTTTTATTCCATGTGGTTGGGCCGAAAATTCTGCTGGACTCCTTACGGGTCCAGTTTTCCAGTTTTGCTTCTGCAGGAAATTGGGCTGACTGTTTGAAGGCCTTCCACTCAATTCTAGCTCTGGCACTCTTCATAAGAAACGATCCTTAGGATGTCTAGAATGGATCTGGAAAGTTTCAGCTCATTTGAAGTTCATTTGGTCCGGCGGCCGCTCCTTCTTCCTTGCTTGGCTTGGTTTCTCCTAGCCGGAGTAGGAAAATGTGTAAAATTGACCTTTTAGTATATTTCCATTTTTCTCCATCATTTATAGGTAATTATGGACCTAATGCTCATTTCATCATCATCTACTCCAATGTACCTAAAAAAATAGAAATTAAGTTAAAAATCGATTCGTTAAGGAATTAACTAAGCAAAATGTGAGGAATTAACTATTAAAATACCACATTAAAATGCTCCTATCAAATATTGGTTGGTTGTATCATTAATACACATTTCTCTTAGACAAACTTATACCATATGGGCAGATCAGCTGCCACTATGCATTCATGGCAACATAGTAAGAGAAAGATCAATGAATACTTTCACAGTAGTGGAGGCTTGTAGATTTCCTATCAGACATATCGCCTGAAACTCGCACTATATTTCAAAACAAGATCATACATTCTGTTTAGTTTTGTTGATAGGGGTTAAATGAATGTTTCCTATAATGACCCATTTACTATAGTTTCTTTTGTGAAAAGACATTTGTGGTTAGACAACTGCAGAAAGTGACATGAAAGAAGTGAACAGGATCAGTCAAATTTGAGGATGATTCCTCTGTATAGGAGCGTCTAATGGATGTCGTTAGGAGGAATTTCTTCGGTCTGAAGGAGAATCATTGCAACTCTCTTGGAGGATTTAAGAGTTTATATTGTATAGATTATAGTTAAGATAGGTGATGTCCACATTGCACCAAGCAGAACAGAGTTACAATTCCTGATTAGAATAACAGAATAAGAATCCCATAATATTACATTTTGCAATCTGGAAATTAATAGATTGCTACATTCTTACAGAGATACAATACTTGATTCTTCTCAAAAGAAAGAAAAGGGGTTCATCTAGTGACCCAAGTTTTTTTTTTTTTTTTTTTCCTTCTGTTCATGTATGTGAATTGTGATCTAATTTACCTTTTTTGTTTCTACTTCTTGCAAAACTTGATTTTTCTTTATTCCACAACATTAAAGGACAAAATCTGAGCAGTAACATGTAGTAATGCCACCAAAATACAAAACTAAAGAAAACAAGGTGCAGATGAATATAATGCCACACTACAATACTTGAGAGAAACAACCTCTTGAATGGCTGGAACATCTCTAACTGCCATCACATCCTGCTTCCGCGGGGAAATTCTTCATGTTACAAATCACAAATCATTCATGGCTGACTAATTAACCTATAGGTAGTGGCACTTGTGCTACCTTCGAAGCTCCCACTAACTTTGAAAGGTAGGGAATCCCATTGTGAATTTAATCTTGAGATTAGTCTGTCTGTGCCCAAGTTCAGACTAATTAAAAAATTTAAATTTGGTTCTTAAAAACTAGATGCACTAGGAGAACTCTACAGATCAAGAATCATGCTGGCACCCTTTTATTATAGGTGACTATCAGAGCTTTGGTAGTAGTTCTTACTCACTCTGACACTTGAAAGGAAACTAATAGCTCTAAACTCAAGAATCAAAGTTTATAGCCACTATAATCTTGGAGTGAACCAACTACCTTGATATCGGACTGACATGTCGCAGTTTGGAAACCGAAAAGCTTTTTCTTCATCAAACTTAAAAAAGCCAATCTCCCGAGATGTATATGTTTCTGGAGTTGCTTCATAGTCCCAGACACTGTTTCTTGCATAATATATGGTGTTCTTATTTGATTCTTCAAAAGGACTAGCCGGAAGGGAGAATGAACCATCGTTTCCGCAAAATAATATTTGGTCGCCCAAGCTTTGCAGCAGAGTGAAGTTGTCATTGTCTGTGTCAATCTTGTATGCTATAAAATTCCTTGTCCTTAATTCTGGATTAAAGCTAGGCAAGTCTTCATTAATAGTATTTTCATCTTCATTACCATCACCTTCTCCATCATCCTCATCATTACCTCCCACGATGTTGCCTTCTTGATCAACGTCATCATTTTCAATATTTTCATCACCATTATGATCTTCATTGTTGGCTTCGTCACCGCTATCATCTTGATCAATGTCTTCATTATCATCCTCTATATTGCCACCAACACCATCAATGTCATTATTGCCTTCATCACCCTCATCATCTTCATAGATGGTGAATCTAAAATCCAACATTTGATGGATCAACAAGACCTCACTGTTCGTTGATTCTAGCAACATTGAGTTGTACATTCCATTGTAAACGATTTCTTTATCTCCACGTCGTTTATTAATTATCTTATTTTTGTTTTCACGCTTGTCGTAGACCAACTTCAACTTGAATTCTACCGCATGATCTCCAAAGCCAACGTTTAAGGTGCGAGTAGCTGCATCAACGATGCCATCCTCCTTTTGACTCCTGACCAAAGCATATAGAGTGCCAGAAGAAAATAATATATCAAAAATGAAGCAGTTTTCATTGATATCTAAGACTTGAGTGACAGTCCATGCTTTGTCTCCCGGTCGGCACAAACACAATGTCTTCCTATCATTAAAAACTGCTGCCACTGTAAATGATTCTGAAAGGTTAATATCTTTGTGAGTAGCTAACGCGACGTGACAACAGAATTCCTTGGCACCAAAAAGTTCCCATTTCCTGGTTTTTACTACCTTCTTGAAGAATGGAATTGTTCTCAAGGATGGAAGGTGGTGTAGTACTCTTGAAATTGGGTTGAGTAGAAACATCTTTGAGTTTAGTCCTCTTTCCTTGACGATGATGAACCAACCTTTAGACGACCCGTAAATCCACCCTCCTCGAACTCGCTTAGGGAGCTTCAAATTGAGATTCGTTTTGCCCTCAGAGATGGGAGCGAGACTCAAGCATTTCTTGCTGCAGTCTGGAGCTTGAGGGGGTAGTAACCATGGAAATAAAGGAGGAGCAGTGGCACAGATGTCTCTTCGCATAATAATTGATTTCCAAGACTTGCACACAATGCTCATCCGTATCCGATCGCCTAAAGTAGTGAAACATTGTAGAATCTTCTCCATGATATCTGCAGGCGGTGTTTGCCAACTGCTACATCCATTGTTATAACAAGTAGGATCTGTTCGGTTTCCGCATTGATCTTCCTTTTGCTTCATCTCCATCGTCATGGTCATCCTATATATATCTTTCCTAGGGTAGAAATCAAGCTAGCGAATAGCGAGAGGCCTATGTAGCGATTCAGTTTGAGGAACAGCAATATATATAGGCAAACTTGAATCCATTTTCGAGTAGGATTAGGAATTCTATTGTCTCCAAGTATGATTAGGTGCAACTGAAGAATTAAAATCGTGTAGTCCAAGTATGTTTAGGAACATATTAGTTAAAATCATCGTTAACTATAAAATTTTAGGGTTGTTTTGGCCAGCATTGGCCAAAGTTCAAGGCCACCAGAAATTGACAGACACATGTTCCTTCAACGTGAATCGTTTATTCGACTCTGATCAAATACATCAATCTTTTTTCTTTTTCTTTTTCTTTTTCTTTTGAGAAGATTAAATTAATACATCAATCTGAGTTTCAATTACAGTTTATCTTATTTGTCATAATGACGGTGCACATCGATACTATACTGATATTTACAACAAAATAACTATATATGTACGGGACACTGATTCTTGGCTCCATTTTTTAGTATTGTATTCATATTAAAATGCTGAAACAAAATTCAAATTGCACCAAACTGAAGTAATAAAACAAGAGATAATTAGACACATGAAAAAATGTAATCGTTTAAGCACCCTTCTTCGCTTTGTTGATTTTTTTCTTTCTTTTCTTTATGGCAATAGACTCTTATCCTACAAGAGTCGCAGCATGACACATTCTTCAGTTGCTTAATATATAGCATATATTGTCATGCTAAACTTAATCTTCTTTTTTTTTTTTTTGGGGGACAAATAAACTTAACACTCTTACTTTTTTTAAAAAAAAAGGAAAATAGTCAGCTCGTTATTAATAGTTAAACAAAATTACAATCAAAGGAAATTGCATCAACAGTGAAATCAGGGGGAATATATCCTCCCATACAAAAGAAGACTCTCCAGCTATCTAGACATCTAGCTATCTGTTTCCAGTCCTACATATTTGTGTTCAAGAATTAATCCACTAGCAACTTCAACTGCATCAGGTAATTGTCACATTGTTATTTTACACAGGGGGCCTTTAGTTAAAGCACAGACAACACTCCCACACAGTCTTTGGATGTAGAAACATAAACGAGTTCATCTCAAAATCACAGCAAAATCACCATGAACAAGAAAACTAACACTAAATTTACTGATATTATTATTATCACTATCTAATGCTACTATCATTTCGCCAAGATCTATTAAGGCAGATGAGAGATACAAAATAATGCTAGTCCTACATATTTAAATAGCATTATTTTGTATCTTCTTCCTTTCCTACATATTTAAATACCAACAAAAGTAACATATTCTTGTCAACACCATGCTCCTCATACTAGAAGAATTCTTCAAGTCTTCAAGTCTTCAAGTCTTCATTGTACTTTTGTAAAGCCTCAAATAGACTAATTGAGTTCCTGATTGATTGCAGGTAGTCGCTAATATACCCTTTAATATAAGTACCCAGATGCAGTCAAACAACTTCGTCCAATGGGTGACATCTTCTCTGAAGTAGTTCTCTTACTCCAGGTTAGCATTATTCTATTGTTCTATAATTGTAATTCTTTACATAAAGGTGTATTGTGCCGCCTTCTATTCATATTTCTTTTACTGTTGTGGTCATGTGTTTGGTAGTTGTATATTGGGATGCCTTCTATATTTGAAATGTACTGAGTACTAGTGTTACTTTATGAGTTTAGTTGAATTAGCAGATATGTATAAATATGGAGTGATTGAACTGAGATAAATTCCATCTTGGACTGGAAAAGCGATCTCAGATAAATTCAAAACTCAAATTTGGCAACACATCACTGTAAGTTCCCTTTTAATTACAAGTTTGTAACCACTTAGTATGATTGTTGTTTGTACAAAAGTAGTGTTTTATTGATCTTATTTTCCTATGTAGACTTATTACATTGTGGACGAGTGTCACAAGAAAGCAATTTTCCAAAGAATGGCTAAGCTTTGGCGAGATCATAGATTCTTGACATTAAAAGAAGTACGGAAGCAAGCTGAATTGGTAGGCCTACAAACAGCTGCTGCCATGTGCAAACCTGATAATATTCATTCTATGGATGCGTGGTTAAGTTTTATCAAATCCAGAATGACTCCAGCCTTTATAGTAAGTGTATCGACAAAGGTTTCCCGTGACTATTACTTGATTTACTACTCATTTTGCTCTGCTATATCTTGGATGCCTATGACAAATTTACTTTCACTTGGTTTTGTTTATAGGAAAAGTGTGAAAAGGAAGGTGGGAATGAAGTAAAGATGAAGAAATTACACTTGTTAAGTTGGTTGGATAAAGAGGAAAAGATTGTTGCAGCTGCTGACCTTCACTCAGAGGATCCAAACGAGAAAATACATTGTGTTCCTCTTGGTCTTGGTTGTTGGAAAGTTTGGGTGCGTGAAGTCTTGCATGACATACCTTTGTTTTGGACCAATGCAGATACAATATTCTTTTGTTTGCTATTCTTTTTCTATTTGTATACTTTATGAAGTGTAAGTTATATGATTGTTTCCTCCTTGTAGGTAAGCAATGGAGGCGAAAGCAAATCAAGAACATTACCGATAAGATGTTTGATCATTTCAAAAACAAGATAGGAAGAGCATATATGAGATTCGAGGATGGGCAAGTTTTAGACCTTTTTTTGTTCTTGCCTCTCATTTCATTTTGAAGGCCTTTTGTGTTATGGCTTGAAGAATAGTTTATCAACATTGGATTAATTTGAGTTGTTGGATATAATGGATAATTTTATAAAATGCACATTTTTTTTGTCTACTTAACTTTTGGGTGCTTAAGTTAATGTAATGTGGAAATGTAACATAATAGCTCATTGAAACGGGGAAAATATCCAGGAAAAACAAACAAATTTACGGCACGCATTTGTCCATCTACGGCGTGCATAAATGTTGATTTACGACGTGCAAAATGTAAAATTACGACGTGCAAAATGTAAACTTACGGCGTGCATGTGTTGATTTACGACGTGCAAAATGTAAAATTACGGCGTGCGTAAGTGTTGATTACGACGTGCACTGGGGTCGTCAGTTTAACATTTTCAAATTGGAGGGAAGAGATTCACGACGTGCTTTTGGGTTCATTTACGGCGTGCTTTTTGCGCGCCGTGAAATTCAAAAATTGAACTCGATTTCACGACGCGGTCTATAAGAGCGCGTTTTTGCACGGTTTTGCTCGTCGTAAATTGTAATTTACGGCGCGCTTTGCACGTCGTGAAAGACATATTTTCCTGTAGTGGAACCTTAGCAACAAGCAATCAATTTAAAACCTTTTCTTTCCAAACATTAGATCCATCTCCAGTTTAACTAGTTTCACTATATTGCTGCTTCTATTTGGACTTTTTTTTCACTTTTTGCACTTCAAGAGGTTAATTAGCTTGATCACTCGATCTTCTTCCTCTTTTTATTATTAATTAAAAAATTCCTTCAATTGTTCTTGAGCTAAATGAACAGGTTAACCTCATCTAAGTGACTAAATTACATGCTTATAGTTGAATCATATCCAATTTAATCAGGCTTAGCTATGATTGTTTGCCTTAACTACATTTGATTATCTCAGAAAACACATAGAAGTCAATACAATATTACAGATTCAAAATATCAAAATCGCAATCAATCAATCAAGGGAAAATATAATCACCAGCTAGGCTGATACACCACAATAATTTTAAGGTAAGCATACCCATCTTCAATTCATGAATCATGAACTAAACAGAAACCACCTTCAATTCATGAACAGATAAATACACAATCAAGGACCATTATGAAAACGAAAACCCAAAAAATCTAATCTAAAATAGATACATGCACAATCAAGAACGATTAAGAAAACGAAAACCTGAATATTCGATTAAGAACAATCAAGAACCCAAAAATTCGACTAGCCTCTGATCAATCAAAACAAGCGATGTTGGAAAAAAAGGAAAACAAATAGAGAATTGGAATCGACATGAACAGAGGTGGAGGAGATGGCTCACCTGCGCTACCGTCTTCTTTCTTGGTTGAGCTTCAGTCAGAGTTGAAACGTTTTGGGTCGTTGTGGGAGAGTGGAGCACGTGAAAAATTAATGACAGAAGCAAGCTATCGCTATATTTTTAGCGTTTGCTGTAGATTTAGGGAATGTAATCTTCTCTCTCATCAAAATCTTTATTTTAGGGAAGGGTTTAGGGAAGCTGTTAGAGCTTAAAATGACTCAATTTTCTTTAAAATAGAGAAAAATGAGGAAATACAGAATCTGTTGGAGTTGCTCTAACCCCTCAAAGTTGACCGTAACTCTTGGGCTCAGTTTGGTTTGCGAAATAACGAAAAGAAACTATTGATTCGAATTCCAGGGGATGGAAATCGTTCGAAGTAAAGAATGTGAGTCTGCACGAAACAGAAAAAGAACATAGAGATAAAACGTGACGTGATGCAGCAACACACTGTGCATGTCACATGCTTTAGGCTTTTCTCTTTCTAAGATTTTTCAAATTCAATTTCAATCGAAGTGCAGCTCCCTTTTCTTTTTTGGTCTTGTAGCTGAAGCAGCCTCGATCAATTTTTTTTTTTTTCTCAATCACATTTCACTGGTTCCCGACTTCACGTTCACCCCTCTCTTTTTTCTCCTAGTTTTTTTTTTTAATTTCTCTTTTACTAATTAGAATAACCCCATCTTCTCAAAAACAAAAAACAAAAAACCCCTCAATTATTTATTGTTAGTAACTCATGACACCTTTCCAAGATGACAAGTAAGAAGACAAGGACTCGGCAGTCCAACACTTGGAAGGTCTCTTTCTTTGTCAGCCACTCCTCTTTTGGTGAACATGCGCTCAATATTTCATCTTCTTAATTGTAGAAATTATTATAGGGTTTGTTTAAAATTGCTTATGAAATGCCTAAAAAAGTTACAAAGTTAATAAAAACATTTCTAAAAGAGAAAATAATAAACGTTTCTAAAACTACTTAAGAGTACTTTCCATACTATTTTTTACAATTTTTTTATATTTGTAATTAATTTTCTTTATTAGTTAAAATGCATTACCTAAAATCTTGTTTAGTACTTCATAATTCAAAGTGAATTATTTTCCCAAACCAATACAAAATTATTCTAAAAATTAGGCTTTCTGCATGGGTTATAAACGTGGCGAAACGATCTCACTTATTTAGTTTATCTGGATTGACAATTTAAAATTTTAAAGCAATCATGCTCTAGGTTTTAATAAAACTTAACAAGATCATAGCCACCAAGTGGGGATGCTTTTGTCAATGCCAATATAGCCACCATGCAGGAACCAAGGTCTGATATTTAGCCCTAAAGAGACTAGGGTGCCCAAGCATACCAAACCCCCCAAAACCACCACATCCATCTTGCATCGTTGACACAACGTCCATCGGAGGCCAAATAATTTAAAGCAAAGGCCACATAAACCATCTCACGCGAAAGTGCTTCCCTGCCATTGATTCTCCATTCTATACGACACCACATAACTATAATCCAAAACAAAAACAATTAGGCGAGGTGCATTGCTATCCAAACCAGGTAAAACGCTCATCCTCCCTAGCAATTGCGCAATACCAATTACCCCTTATAAAATGTAACAACGTAAAAAAAACTAGGTCGATCGGTTTCAGCTCACAAAATGTAACAACGTACAAGAGTCTAGTCAATGGAATTGCTTTTAATGCGAGAGTTTCCAAGGTACAATTCTTGGATCAGAGTCATCAGGCTCATGTGTGAGACAGAGAGAGAGAGAGAGAGAGAGATGACAACAATTCCAAAGTGCAGTCACGTGCTTTTGGCTCTTTCCTTGCCATTCTTCACCGGAAAATTTCAATGATGAAACAGTTGCCGTCACCTCCCACTATATAACCGTCGACATTTTCTTGTCCATTTATCTCATGTTATCACTCATTTTACGCACATTGAGATTTTTGATGAATAACCTAATATTCTTTTTATTGATCTTTGGTAAAATGAGCATGTGATAAAAAAAAAAAAAAAAAACTATTTTGTTATAGTCATTGGATTAGTTTTTGTTTTTTTAGTGAAATAGGGTCACTTACATATAAAATTAAGTTTACAAGAAATAATTCACAAAGGCACGAGATACAGGAACGAACAACATACTCATTTCAGTGATGACATTAATATAAGATATATATTGTAGGAGCCCGAAACTCGTAAATAATAAAATAAAAAACTCGATACATGCTCGCTTAATGACTCAATGTACACAAAATTTGAAACAAGTCACATGTTTTTCTTTTACTCAAGCCCATAACCAACCTTCACAAGATTAGGAAAATGAACTATGGCAAACAATCACCATCCAAGGAAGTCACCATCACCGGTAACAAAATTAGCGACCAATCAACCCCATGTACAACCAAACCATCAATCATGGACTACCCTAGAGACCAACCATAGCCCAACAAGCAAATCCACAACCACAACCATTGTAGACATAAAGGTCGAACTCGTCATCTCCAACTTACGTACCATACGACCGAAACATTTTGGCATTTAACGAAAATATATCATACCAAAACAAAGAAAGGGCTATAAGAGCCACTATTATAGTCATATATTAATGTTTCAGTTTATTTCTCGATCAAGTACGAATTTCCGGAATCAGCTCACCAACGAGATTCAAGTTGCTTCTAAGTTCTAACAATAAATTTTCAACTTCAGGTTCCAATATATAACCTCTCCTTCTGAGAAGTCTATTTGAATGTTAGTCTCCGTCGAATGAATTTCGTTGGTATTATTTAATTTCTCAAAAAGTTACTAAATTTCATGCACCAATCTCCTAAAAAAAAAAATGGGCATAGTGGGAATGTTAGTCTCCGTCGAATGAATTTTGTTGGTATTATTTAATTTCTCAAAAGTTACTAAATTTCATGCACCAATCTCCAAAAAAAAAAAACAAATGGGCATAGTGGTAAAAGATGAGAGCACTAGTGTCCAAATGGGTAGCGCAAGGTTGATTGTCTCGTAGTCATCAACATACTGGGACTCTGCCGGAGAATTTGTTATGCACCCTACCTGAGTTTTTCTTTTACTTCGGTCAAAATACGTGAGCATTTGGTTCTAGACTTCTAGAAGAAGTTCTTGGTAATTTGGAAAATTGGAATGTAGACATGGCGTCACCAATTTGAATTCTCTTTTGCAGTATCCGAGAAAAGCAATGATAGAGGCAATCATTTCATGGTAAAAAGCAGAGTACAAAAAGGTAAAACAGTAACAATATACATTAGTGAATGAAAAAGACATTGTGAGGTCAGTATGGTGCCATATGGTAACACATGAAACCATGTCTAAACAAAAAGTCACAAATCATGGGCCTCCACTCATGGCAGTGGGCCAGTGAGGGAATTCAGAAATCCTTGCTTTAATTTTTAATTTTTGTAATGTTTTACTAATTATATTGAATTAAATCTTTATCTTGATCTCGGAACTTCAAATGATTTCGGTGAAAATTTCAGTTAAAAAAAATATATCAATAACCATATATATATATATATAATTACATTTTTTTTTTTCTGAAAATAGTGGGTTGTCAATCCATTAAGAGAAGTGAAAATGTGGGCAATGTTGAAGGAAAATCGACTTAGTGTGCCTTATCAAACTAGGGGCATGTTTACTTACTTGGAATGGAATGGAATGATTACGGAGTAAAAACACCCATGTGTTTACTAACACATAAAGGAATCAGAATGATTCCAGGTAAAAGAATTCATGTGTTTACTAACACATGAAGGAATCGGAATTGGTGTAGGTCCCACCTATTTATCAGGAATCGATTCCTGAATACTCAGGAATTCGATTACGAAGGGGGGAGATGGGTTTAGGAATCATTCCTCCGGAATCAATACCGATTCCTTTCTTCTCCCATTCCACTTGTCTCCGATTCATGATTATTTTCCATTCCAAGTAAGTAAACGTGCCATAGGAGTAGTAATAGGAGAGAAGATTCTAGAATTCCTAATCATAGATGGATTAGTATTCCTTGTAACATTAGAACTAGTACTTTGTAATCCCTATATATAGGGCTCCTATTCTCAATAATAATACACATCTCTCTCTACAATTCTCTCTCGAATCTATTTTACTCAAACACGTTATCAGCACGAGCCCTAACCTTGAGATCAAAAATCCAAAACCAGAAAATTCTTCAACATCACATTTTTCCACCGTTGCACCTTGCCCGTGCTAGACTAGCCGCTGCTGCCCACCTGCGCGCCCCTGTGCTGTACGCTGCCCCTGCAGCCCTTACGCACCCGTGTGCCGCCTACTGCCCCTGCAGCATCGCCGCACACCTGCTGCCCCTGCAGCACAGCAGGACACTCGTTCCTGTGCAGATCAGCTTACTTGAAAGCCCCGAAACATCTTGATCGGGACCTCAGATCAAAATCCTTCCTTCATCAAAGTTGTTCGTCTCTGTCTTCTCTATCTGACCTCCGAATTTCAGTCATATCGGAGTTTTTTTTAGACTTGTACACCAATCGAAGTGAAAGCTGTTCAGAGGCAAATCTGCTCCAAATTTCAATGAAAAAAATCCTTGAAAACCGCTGCTTCCACCTTCAAGCATCACTGCAGCAGCCCCTAGCCCTCGCTAGCCTCATCTGCGTGCCTGCCCCTGCAGCGCCTACGCGCCCCTGCGCACGCATCTGTCAGCCAGCTCCTCGGCTTACCTCGGCCAGACCTATATCGGCCACACAGCAGGGATTGAAAGATTGTTTGCAATCCCCGACCCAGGATCGATAGCACGCCTGCAATCCTACACGCCTGCATCAACACGCGCGTGTATTGAGAATTTCAAATTCTGAAATTCATGAGTAAGTATTCATGAGTAAGTATTCAAGAGTAAGTTTTGAAATTTAAATATTTCTTCTTTTTCTCGGGGACTTAAAAACATCCCTTCTTCTTCATCCCACCTTTCATAGAACGTGGGTTCGATTCAAAGCGGAATCGTGGGGATTCACGCTACATACGAACTAAGAGCGTTCGTAATCTTCGGACTAAGAGCGTCCGTGAGCATCGATTTTTACGAACTAAGAGCGTTCGTAGGCTACGGACTAAGAGCGTTCGTAAGCATAAAAATCTGACCATATAAGCGTCATTGGTTTCAATCCATATCCAAAAATTTGGAAACTATCAACAAAGACAGTGGTTATAACTCTTTCTCACTAGGCGTACTCAAGAGTAATTGTGATGTCTAGGCAAGGTTTGAACTGAGAGAACGGTTTTAAAAGTGAGCAACGCTCCACCAAAATCTCGCCTTACCTTACCTGGTCACAACCAAATTGGAATTACCAAACGGATTGAGTAACTACTACTTGTCTAAGCTTGATTATCCTTTTTGGATTAAATTTAGAAACTTTGACATAATCATTGGCTTTCATTGAAATAAAGTGTCGATTTTGATTCGAACTTTATTAATTTCAAGTATGTTTCCCGGAGAGCTAGAATGCCTCGTGGATAGTGCTACTACGCACACCATACTTCGAAATAGGCAGTTATTTCTTGAGATGACGCCTACTCAATCTTCTGTGACTACGATGGCTGGATCATCTCAATTGATTCTTGGTCGAGGACCAGCCCAATTTATATTGTCAAATGGCACGATTTTAAATGTCACCAAAGCTCTTTATGCTCCTAGGGCAGGAAGAACCCTATTGAGTTTCAAAGATATAAGAGCCAATGGTTTTCATGTGGAAACACATTGTGAGAATGGACAAGAGTTCCTTTGCATCACCTCTAATGACTACGGACATAAACGAGTATTAGAGAAACTTATGTGTCGATCTAGTGGGTTGTATGCAACCACTATTCGAGTAATTGAATCCAATCATGTTATATGATTTATGGGATTCTGACACATATAGGCTTTGGCATGACCGTCTGGGACACCCAGGTCGTGATATGATGATTCGTATATTAAAGACTTCACACGGACATCCATTCTTCAGAACGAAGAGAAGTAAAAACCAAAAATTGGTTCGAGGAGATGCACATGCGCCTCACGGCGCGAAGACTGTGCAAGACCGGCCACTTAGGGCCGGCGCCGTCTACCCCCTACGGCAACAACATGGCATTGACGCCATGGATCATTGTTTGACTCCTCCTTCTACTTCTAAAGTCAATTGTGACTTCATAGCTAAACCAAAATCCTCATTGGTTGTCTCTAAAGCCCATCATTCGTTCTGCAAAGCCTGCTTTTTAGCAAAATTAGGATCGAGACCATCCTATGCAAAGGACACTAAAGAAAATATACCATTCTTGCAAAGAATTCAAGGTGATATTTGTGGACCTATTCAACCACCATGCGGACCATTTCGATATTTTATGGTGTTGGTTGATGCATCGACACGCTGGTCACATGTCATGCTATTGTCCACTAGGAACGCTGCATTTGCTAAACTCCTAGCACAGATTATTAAGTTAAGGGCTCACCACCCTGATCATCCTATTAAGTCTATAAGGTTAGACAATGCTGGGGAGTTTACATCAAAGACTTTTGATGATTATTGCATGTCCATTGGGATTGAAGTTGAACATCCAGTTCCTCATGTTCACACCCAAAATGGTCTCGTAGAAGCCGCCATTAAACGACTATAAATGGTCGCTAGGGCATTGGTAATGCGCACCAATCTCCCTATTTCTGCTTGGGGCAATGCAATATTGCATGCAGCTGTGCTTATTCGTCTGAGGCCTACTGCCACTCAACCCTTTTCTGCGTCCCAGATGGTGACTGGGTATGAGCCTAATGTCTCACACTTACGCATATTTGGGAGTGCAGTTTATGTGCCAATTGCGCCGCCACAGCGCACCAAAATGGGTCCTCAACGACGATTAGGCATTTATGTTGGATATGATTCTCCAACGATTATCCGCTACATAGAACCCCTGACAGGCGATCTCTTTACCGCTAGATTTGCGGATTGTCACTTCGATGAGACAGTCTTCCTATCGTTAGGGGGAGATAAGAACATCAATGTTCAACAGGAACGACAGGAATTGTCGTGGTCTGTCCCCACTCTGTCTCATCTTGATCCCCGAACCGCACAATCCGAAATTGAAGTGCGGAGAATTCTCGATCTTCAGAACGTAGCAGAATCGATGCCTGATGCGTTTTCTGATATCGCTAAAGTGACGAGATCACACATACCTGCTGCAAACGTGTCTGCAAGGATTGAAGTCCCTAAAAGTAGAGGACATGACGCCAACTCAAGAATGCATGAGCATGGCGCCAACGTCCCATCTCTCAATGATGGTGACGTTATGGCTAGGCCCACGGCTCCTGCCAGGAAGCGCGGGAGGCCTATAGGTTCGATGGATTCTCGCCTAAGAAAGAAAGCGATTTTGGCACAAAATAATCCATTAATCATCGATGTGAATAATCCATCTCATGAGAATATTCCGGATTATGGTTATGTCCGAGAGACATCATTGGGGGACGCTCCAATGCCAGAACCAACTCCAGAGAATAGAGAGATCTCCATAAATTACACTAGTGTACATGAGATGATGGATAGAAATTCTATGGCAATTGATGATGCGTTTGTATATCATGTTGCAAAAGGAATCATAGAATATGATGATATCGAACATCGCTCTGTTGAAGAATGTCAACGAATAGCAGATTGGCCTAAATGGAAAGATGCGATCCAGGTTGAATTGGATTCACTAACAAAGAGACAGGTATTTGGGCCTATAACGCAGACACCCCCAGATGTAAAACCTGTTGGCCATAAATGGGTCTTTGTTAGAAAGCATAATGAGAAAAATAAGGTGGTTAGATATAAAGCCCGCCTCGTGGCGCAAGGTTTCTCACAACGCCCTGGAATCGACTACGAGGAGACATATTCTCCCGTAATGGACGTTATAACGTTCCGCTACCTTGTCAGTTTGGTAGTTTCCAAAAAACTTGACATGCAGCTTATGGATGTGGTTACAGCATATCTCTATGGGGATCTAGATTTAGAGATATATATGAAGGTTCCAGATGGACTTCAATTACCCAAATCAAGTGGCTCTAAACCACAGAGCGCGTTTTCAATAAGATTAAAACGCTCACTATATGGATTAAAACAATCCGGACGGATGTGGTATAACCGTCTAAGTGACTACTTGATTGGGAAGAGATATATTAACAATGAAATATGCCCATGCATGTTCATTAAAAGAACAAGTTCCGGATTTGCAATCGTAGCAGTTTATGTCGATGACATGAACCTAATTGGAACTCTAGATGAGTTGAAGGAAACTGCTAAATATTTGAAGTCCGAATTTGAGATGAAAGATCTTGGGAAAACACGGTTTTGTCTCGGTTTAGAACTCGAGCACCGTAGTGATGAGATTTTGATCCATCAGTCTGCATATACTCAGAAAATCCTAAGGCGCTTTAATGAAGATAAAGCAAAGCCTGTGAGTACTCCCATGATCAGTCGTCGTCTTGAGCCCGGAAAAGATCCGTTTCGTCCAAAGGATGAGGACGAAGAACCATTAGAGGCCGAAGTGCCCTATTTAAGTGCAATAGGCGCATTATTGTACTTAGCTCAATGCACAAAGACCAGACATCTCATTCGCAGTGAACTTGTTAGCTCGACATAGCTCTGCGCCAACACGCCGTCTTTGGATTGGTGTAAAGACAATCTTTCGATACCTAAGAGGTACGATTGATATGGGCCTATTTTATCCCTACAGAGAGAAGAGGAATGACGGAAGAATGGGATCGGACCCCATTAGGCATGGAGCCACCGTCCACCATGACAAAGTGGCCGGCCATATTGTCGCCAACGCCGCCACCAACACCAAGGGTGGCCGGCCTCACCCTACTCCCCTCCATCAAAACGACAATGATGTTTTGATGGGTTTTGCTGATGCAGGGTACCTCTCTGACCCTCACAAAGGTCGCTCCCAAACAGGTTATGTCTTTACCATGGGATGCACTGCGATATCTTGGAGGTCTACGAAACAGACCCTTGTTGCTACTTCCTCGAATCATGCAGAGATTATTGCTCTACATGAAGCCGTTCGTTAATGTATATGGCTAAGGTCTGTAATTAGACGTACATATTCAAGGAAGTTGTGGTTTGAAGTCTACCACAGATGAACCTACATGCATTTATGAGGATAATGCAGCTTGTATTGAACAAATGAAGTTAGGTTTCATCAAGGGCGACAACACCAAACATATATCGCCTAAGTTCTTTTATAATCAGCAACAACAATCACTTCTAAAGATTGAAGTGAAACAAATCCGATCAGAGGATAATGTAGCGGACTTATTCACTAAGTCGTTACCTAAATCCACCTTCGAGAAACATGTGAAGAGCATCGGATTGAGAAAGTTATCCGAACTCCCACGATTGTAGCAATCAGGGGGAGATATCGACGTCAGGGGGAGTTATGATGTCTACATGTTCGATCTCGAAGAGTGAAGGACGTGTTGTGCTCTTTTTGTCCTTCGACCAGGGTTATTTTTATCCCACAGGGTTTTTGTTACCTGGCAAGGTTTTTAACGAGGCAACGAATGAAGCGTCACCACCAAGTTTGAAGCGGCACAAGGGGGAGTGTTGAAGGAAAATCGACTTAGTGTGCCTTATCAAACTAGGAGTAGTAATAGGAGAGAAGGTTCTAGAATTCCTAATCATAGATGGATTAGTATTCCTTGTAACATTAGAACTAGTACTTTGTAATCCCTATATATAGGGCTCCTATTCTCAATAATAATACACATCTCTCTCTACAATTCTCTCTCGAATCTATTTTACTTAAACAGGCAAAACATAAATATGACTTACCCTGGCGGGCTACGTCAATATTGAGCCATGCAGATAACCTAAGCTATCTAAATGTCTAACCATAAGATAAGTACCAGAACCAAGTAACATGACAATGTTGGGGTAATGAACCAAGATCCGCCCCAACTTATTCGAAAACACCCAGGACCATTCTACGCAGAAGGGGTTTCCCTGGGATCACCACCAGTAGAAACCAAAGAAGACGCATCAATAGCGTTCACCTCACTCATCACCAACTCACGCTTAGCAGAATGAAAACTCATCTTCTTCATTCTCTTGGCACCAAAGCCAGCAGCCTCCAGCTTCCAGGGATGAATCAACTACATCTTGGATTTGTTCTTGGAACCTACTAGTCGACCCACCTTACGTCTTTTGGCAGGGGACACCTTCAACTTACCATCTTGATAAGGGAGAGCCATTTCAGGCTCAAATTCTAGCTCCGAAGGTACCGAAACCTGTGCAAGGCCTACTGCCTTATTATTCTTGCTATAAATCACGAACTTCATTGAAGCACAATGCTTGGCCCCTGAAAGCTAACTTACCATCTTGATAAGGGAGAGCCATTTCAGGCTCAAATTCTAGCTCCGAAGGTACCGAAACCTGTGCAAGGCCTACTGCCTTATTATTCTTGCTATAAATCACGAACTTCATTGAAGCACAATGCTTGGCCCCTGAAAGCTGCACCACAGGCTCCAAACTGATCCCAGTGGTAGGTTTTGGAACCACAGGCGCAGGTGTAAGAAACCTGCTAAGTTGTGCAGATAGCTCCAACGCAGAGGAAAAGTAAACGTCAAAGGCATAGCCTGAAAAGAGTTCGGGTTCGGGTTTTGTGTCATTAACCTACTCGTAATTGAGGACCCAGAACCTGATGAAGAAGGCCTTCCGGTCCCCGGCCCAACCCCAGCAGTGGGGTTAGGGTTACAGAAAGGGTTAGGGTTACCAGAGCTTGAGGATATCCCACCCTGCTGCATTCCAGATCCGGAGTGGCCGAACACCTGAAAGCCTGACATATCCTGCAGATCTCTACACCCAGACCAGTCATGTTCCAATAAACCACAAATCTTGCAGAAGCCATAGGTTCTTTCATACCTGAATGAGAGCATGGCTGATGCCTTCTCGGATCCAAACTCAAACAGCATAGAAGGGTAAGCTTGTTTGACTGGATCAGAGATGCGATGTAGAATCCTGACCCGAGCCCTTGTTCCCCGTTGGATGCCCAGACGATCCAATTGCAGGATATGTCCCAGAGTAGCACCCACCAATTCAGTGGCCTCCTTTGTCACCAAGGCAGGCAGGAATCCAAGAATTTCCACCCACACGGGAAACTCGGAGATGGGAACCTTTGCTGCATCAGTCAAACCATTATAGTCGGCGAGAACAACATGGATTGCCCATAGAACCAATGACCATTGGAGACGATCTGCAACCTCTCCTTAACCTTTGTAAAACGCAGTATAAACCAATCCTCTTGTACCCTCATGAAGAGTCGGTTCTTCAGACCCCAGACGGATGCCATCGTCCCCATAAGAGCCTTAAGATCAGGCCGCTTCTTTCCCATGAGTTACCGTCCCACAATGTACGAATGCCTTGAGACTGCCGCATCCACCAGCAGCCTCGAATGAAACTCGCCCCTTATCAGTGATGGCTAGTGCCGAGACCTTCTTAGCCATTGTGAACAGAAAGGTGTTGAACGAAGGAAGAAGCTAGAAACCCTAGATCTGAAAACCTCGGAGAAAACCCTAGCCTATCTCGCGTTCTCTGTATGTTCTGTTTTCTTGGATAATCAAGATTAAGGTGAATACACTAAGGATTTACATCTTAAGAAATGTTGTTTATATAATTACATATTTGAACACTTTTACATAGACTAAAATAAATTAATGCAAGGTAGTAGGGATTGCTTCTTCTGCAATTGGATGTATGCTTGCTCAATTTAGTATCATACAATACTGTTCACAGATACATGAATTTTGATATTTTGGAACTTCATCATTGAGATTGGGTATTGTATGTTAATTGATCTTTTCCGACATACAATCCAAAAATCAATCTTTCATTTATAAAGTAAAATTTGTTGTCGAGTGTCATACAAATTTTTGGTGAAATTTCGCCTAATTTTTTCTACTTATGTGTAGATACGAAGATTAAGAATTTCGTGAAAATTTTTGAGAAATTTCAGAAAACTCCTAACGAAATGACGCGGTATATGAATTTCGTATTAGTATTTCAATATTGTGGAAATTTCAATCCTTATTTATAACTAGAGAAAAATTCAGTCACCGTCCCCAAACTATGCTGCCAAGACCAATTTGATACCTGAACTCTCAAAAGTATCAATGTGATACCCAAAGACCTATTTTGACATCAACATGATAGTTCCGTCCAAAATCTCAAACGGCTCCGTCTGTTTGCTGACGTGGCAAACATGTGGGCCCCCAAAAAAGGTGAAATGACCAATTTACCCTTTTTTTTTTGTTAATTCATTTTTTTTCTTTTCATTTTTTTTTTTCTTCTTCTTGTTCTTCTGGGATTTTCTGGCTTCTGCTTCTTCTTCAACCTCAGTCCTCTTCTTCTTCTCTCTCCTCCTCCGCCCAAACCATCACCAACGCTGCCATCATCCTCTCCAATTCCTGCCATCATCCACTCAACTGCCGGCGGACATACCCAAAACGAAAGTTGGGTGACATGATTAAAAAAAAATCAAATCTTTCTGCACCCAGAAAACTGCTCTGGCTTCTCCGCCATAACCTATCTCCTTCTTCTCCGCTTAGCAGCTTTCCTCCTCCGCCACCACAGCCTCAGCGTCCTCCTCCTCCACTACCGCCGTCATGTCAGTAACAACATATACCAGAAACTCCGATCAAAAATCACAATCACAAGGCCAAAGCAACATATAACTATGAATTCAAGTATACCAAAACTAAAAACAAACCCAGCATAAACCAAAAAAGCAAAACCAACCCAGATAGCAATTGAGCACAATTAGACCAAGAAAAAGACTTGGCAGCTGGTACTTGGTACCTTTGGCTTCTCCCACACACTGTCAATTGCTCGATTTGAGTGAAGAGTTGAAGCTGAATAGCGAGCTCCACTGCCTCAACAACAATGGCGAAAATCACAGAACCTCTCATCCCTGCAAATCAAACACCTCAAGCCGAAGCAGATAAACCACCTCCAGACTTCGATCCCGAAACCATGCGAGGCCTCCTCCTCCACCTCTTCCTTCTCCCCCCTCAAAATCGCGTCTTTCATTTTGTCTGCCACCATCAAGGCCGCTCGACCACTTTCGCCACCACGACTCTGACGCCAGCAACTGCCCATAACCCTCGTCGCACTCTCCGGCATCAACGGCGCATTCCGGCGACTCTCATCCTCTCTGATCGCTCTCGTGATCGCCGAATCAGAACTTCCTCCAATCTCTTCTTCTTCTTCTTCCCTGCTACCGCCATTATCACCCTCGATGTCGTCGTTTAATATGAGTGACGATACTCCCCTCTGCCCCTGGTTCACAATTCGTTATTGGGAAGCAGCTGCGAGTGGGAAACAACGGCGTCGTTTTGGGGATGGTGATCCTCGTCGTCTTCGGAATCGACGGCTGCGGTGGCATCGTCGTAGTCGATGTTGGTGTCCGAATCGACTGGTCGTGGAGGAGTACCAATAACTACTATGGATATGAAGGCATGGTGGATAGCGAAGAAATCAAGGATGAAGTTGGTGAGAGAGATGAGACGGGGGTCGAGAGAAGGAGAGAGAGCGAGAGACTGATAGCCTCCAAAACCATCAAAACCCAGAAACCCGAAAACTAGAACCGAGAGAGAGAGAGAGAGAGAGAGATGGAGCTTTGTGCTCTGTTCTGTTTTTTTTTTTTTTAATTAGTTAGTAGTAAAAGACCATTCTGCCCTTGATAAAAATATCATATAGGACCCACGTGTTTGCCACGTCAGCAGACAAACAGAGCCGTTTGAGATTTTGGACGGAAGTATCACGTTGATGTCAAAATAGGTCTTTAAGTATCACATTGATACTTTTGAGAGTTTGTGTATCAAATTGGCCTTGGCAGCATAGTTTGGGGACGGTGACTGAATTTTTCTCTTATAACTATTGTATATGTTATGTGAAGAAATAAATAGATTTTTGAAACAGAATTTAAACTATTAACTTTGAAGTTTGAAGTAGTAGACAAACCTGTTAAACACCTTCTACGAGGGTTAATTTATTTTTTGGTCAATATCGAAGGTATATAGAGATCGACAAGTGTGAATAAAACTTTGATATCTTCTAAAAAAAAATATAAAAAAATTGACCATTAAGACCCGTTAGATTTCTAAAGAGAATCTACCATAGTGTAGTTAGACTTTGATACCCATTCGGGGATGTAACTGAAGTAGTGAAGTACAAGGACCCCACCTTGAGTTACTTTCTATAATCCTGGTTGGTGTACTTTCTTTACCCTCAACACCTACCTCTTATTTAACATGCATTCATGCGATTTCATTTATAATTCTGAATTGCATAAATTTTCAAATCTACCTATTTTTTTTTTTGAATAAGAAATCTACCTATTTATTTTCATAAGATATGTTAAAAAAAAAAAAAGAATTGCTGGTAAAAGGAAATAATTGTCATGGTGACGTCGAGGTGCACATATTTACCGAAACGAGTAATTTTCGACAAAATTTATATTTCGGGCTTTCTTGCTAAATAAATTAGGGGTTTTCAGAAACAGAGCAACTAGTTCAGAGCCGCAAACTTGTTCTCTCTCTCCAACCTATGACCAAGCTCTCTTCTCTCTCTCCCTCCCTCTGGCACCCCAGAACAGCACCATATCTCTCCTTTTGGAAAATCCTTGGTCACCCAGAAGCGCGGCTGCTTAAGTTTTCGTTATGAATATCATCAAACTTTCGTCCGTCTCTCTGTTTCTGGAGAACGATGAACAAAGGTTTGATGATATTGGAGTGGATTGTCAGAGTCTTGATCTGTTTGGATTTGGACTTCCCAGATCGTTAACTACGGATAGGATTTGTTAGGAATCTAAACTCACAGAAGCACAATGTTAACTCAACAATGGCTGAAATGATTCACTTATTGAATGACAAACGAACTGGCTTAAATAGCCATTACAAAACAGGAATTCAAAGTTGCATAAACACGTCTCAAAATCCCTGAGATCGTGCTAAAGACTCGGTCTATCTAAAACAAACTTGACTGACTCTCTAACTCTCCTAAAACATAGGAGTTTATTTTGACTAAGTAAAACAGTCCTAGACCAACAAGAACACATCTCAACAATCCTTCCCCTAAACTGAAACTGCTGAAAGCAGCTCAGTTTACTTCCTTCTTGTCCAGAACTCCAAGCAACCCTCGAAGTCTCTCAAAGGCTTCCAGCTTCAGAGGCTTTGTCAATATGTCTGCTAGCTGCTCACTGCTCCCACAGAACTCGAGTTTCACAACACCATCCTTTGTTAAATCTCGAATGAAATGAAATCTTACATGGATGTGTTTGCTACGACCATGAAAAACCGGATTCTTGGCTAATTTAATTGTTGAAGTATTGTCACAAAATAAAGTAACACACTTACACTTATCATAACCAAGACTAGTAAGAACTCTTTGCATCCACACACACTGACATGCACAAGCTGCAGCAGCCACATACTCCGCTTCTGTAGTTGACAAAGTTACAATAGGTTGTTTTCGTGACGACCAAGAAACTGCTCCAGCACTCAACATAAACACAAAACCAGTTGTGCTTCGAGAATCATCAATATTCCCAGCATAATCACTATCACAAAAACCCACCAAGTCATCAAGCACTTCTCTTTTATAGTATATCCCCATATCAACAGTCCCTCTGAGATATCGTAGAACTCTTTTAGCTGCTGCCCAATGTGCTTCTCTAGGATGAGCCATGAATCGACTGATGAGACAAACCACATACATAAGATCCGGTCTAGTGGCAGTCAAATACATGAGGCTGCCAATGAGTTGCTTGTATCGGGTTCCATCAACCTCAGCTCCACCTCCTTCCTTTGACAACTTTGAGCCAGGCACAATTGGATTTCTCACTGAATTACTATCTGCCATTTCAAATCTGTCAAGTACTTCCTTGGCATACTTACTTTGGCACAAATGTATACCTTTCTTGCTTTGCCTCACCTCTACTCCCAAGAAATATTTCATCTCCCCCAAATCAGTCATCTCAAACTCACTTATCATGGAACTTTTAAATTCTTCAATCAAAACTCCATCATTGCTGGTAAAAATAAGATCATCAACGTAGAGACTAACAATCAGAATTTTACCTTCTTTCATAACCTTCACAAACAGTGTGTGTTCATAGCTGCACTTTTCAAAACCTGCCTTGATGAAGTATCCCTCAATTCTGCTGAACCAAGCCCTCGGCGCCTGCTTTAGACCATACAACGCCTTCTTTAACTTGTAAACCTTCTGTTCTTCTCCTTTCTTTATGTAGCCAAGGGGCTGATCCACAAACACCAACTCACTTAATTCACCATGCAAGAACGCGCTTTTGACATCAAGCTGAAATACGGTCCAACCCTTTTGAGCAGCCAAAGCTATCACCATTCTTATTGTGTCCCAACGAGCCACAGAAGCATAGACTTCATTGTAATCAATGCCATGTTCTTGGGCATAACCCTTAGCTACTAGGCGCGCTTTACACTTATCAAGCTCTCCCTTTTCATTGAACTTAGTCTTAAACACCCACTTCACCCCAATTTTCTTTGCCCCTGTAGGTAGATCAACAAGTTCCCATGTATCATTCTTGACTATAGATTCTATTTCCAGGTCCATTGCCTTTCTCCATTTGGCACTCTTAGCTGCTTCCTCATAACTCGTAGGATCTTCATTAGAAATAAATAAAGCCAAGTTTTCAAGGCCTTCAGCTAAATTCTCCACATCTTCTTCCTCTGAGAGTCCTTCCCCGCTTTCATAATCCACCATCCAAACTGGAGCTCTTCTGTTCCTCACTTCTCGGACTGGTTCTTCTGGTGGACTTGAAGTGAGTCCATCTGATGAGCCCCCATTATTTGCTACTCCTTCGTTACTACCAGCAACCATTTCCTCTTGTGTCTCACCTGCCTCACTATCATCTTCGATTTCTTCATCATCTCCCCATGTCAACACATCAAGCACTACTTCTTCTTCACTTCTTTCCCAGTCCCAACTCTTGTTTTCCTCAAATACAACATCCCTACTGGTCACAACTCGGTTCTTAATTGGATCGAAGAGTCTATAGCCCTTTGACTCTTCGCTAACTCCCAGTAACACAGCCTTAAAACTCTTGTCTTCAAGTTTCGTTCTCCTGGCATCCGGAATATGCACATGACAAATGCAACCAAAGACCCTAAAATAATCAACATTAGGTCTCAAGCCACTCCAACATTCTTCAGGAGTTTTCTCCCTCACAGCTACGGTAGGACTTCGATTCAAGATGTGCACAGCCCACCTTGCCGCCTCTGGCCAAAACGCCTTTGGCATTCTCTTTTCTGTTAACAAACATCTCACCATGTTCATAATGGTACGATTCTTCCGCTCTGCTACTCCGTTTTGCTGGGGTGTGTAGGCAGCTGTGAGCTGTCTTTTAATGCCATGACTTGCACAAAATTCGTTGAAATCATTTGAGGTGAATTCACCACCTCTATCTGTTCTAAGACAACGAATATAACATCCTAACTCCTTTTCCACCATACTCTTGAACAATTTGAACATTAAAAAGGTTTCACACTTTTCAGTAAGGAAATAAACCCAAATCTTTCTACTATGATCATCAATGAGACTCATTATGTACCTTTTCCCACCATTTGAAATAGGTGTTATTGGGCCACACAGATCAGCATGCACGAGCTGTAGTCTTTCTGAGGCTCTCCACCGACTCTTTCTCGGAATAGCATCTCGATGTTGTTTACCAACCATGCAGCTTGAGCACACTTTGCTAGCAGTTTTGAGTTGAGGTAGTCCATCTACTAGTTTCTTGTATTGCAAGGTTCGAAGATTTTTGTAGCTCAGATGACCGAATCTTTGGTGCCATAGATCCATAATGTCTTCAGTTGCAGCGTTGAGGTAGGCTGACTGTTGGTCTGCTACGAGGGCAAGTACCACAAACATTCGATTAGTTGTCATCTTTGTTTCCATGATAAGGCCTCGTCTCTTGTGATAAACCTTGCAAGTTCCATCTCGGATCAAAATGGCTAGACCCTTCTCCTGTAATTGTCCGATGCTGAAAAGATTGTTTGTCAGATCAGGAATGTAATACACATCGGACACCACTCGCTTCACATCTCCAATTTGCAATCTCACACTCCCCTTTCCCATAACAGGCATTCTCATACTATTTCCAAGCTTAACTGAGTGTCTAAAGCTCTCATCTAGCTCAGTAAACCATTGTTTACTCCCTGTCATATGGTTGCTACAACCAGAGTCAAGAAACCACACACCTTCTCGACTTGCATTGTTGCTTTCAACATAGGCCATTAGAAGCAGTTCTTCTTCTTCATCTAGCTCGGCATAGTTGGCTGCTTTCTCCCATTTAGGACACTCGTACTGAAAATGCCCTAATTGATGGCATTTGAAACACTCGATCATTGCCTTGTTAAAGGCTCTACCTCTGCCTCTTCCCCTTGCCGCACCTCCACCTCTCATAATTCCTCGTCCTCTTCCTCGATTGCCAGCTTCATATGAGATTTTAAGTGCTTGTTCATCACCTCCATCCTTTCGAAACTTTTGTTCATGTACCAACAAGGAGCTTCGTAATTCATCAACTGAGAGTCCATTGATATCCTTAGACTCTTCTATCGAGCAGACTATGTAGTTGAACCTCTCCGTGAGCGTTCTCAAGATCTTCTCTACTATCTTTACGTCTGGCATGTCTTCTCCGTAATTTCTCATCTCATTGGCTACTGTCATTACCCTTCCAATGTAATCATCTACTGTTTCTCCCAGCTTCATCTCCAAGACTTCAAAATTCCTACGAAGAATCTGAAGTTGTGCTCTCTGAACCCTAGCATTTCCCTGATATCTGACCTTCATGCAGTCCCATATCTGCTTGGATGTTTCCCTCTGTTGCAGGGTCTTTAGTACACTCTTGTCAATGGACTGAAGTAGGTAATTCTTCACCTTCAGATCCTTTAGCTTCAACTCGTCTAGAGCTTTTCTCTGACCCGCTGTCACGGCTTCTCCTTCAGCTGGTTCTCTGTACCCCGTCTCTATTAGGTTCCAGTACTCCTTGGACCTTAAGAGATTCTCCATGAGCAAGCTCCAATATTCATAGTCTCCATCAAACTTGGGAATACTCAACAAGTTCTGCCCTTCGTTGGACATCTCTCTCCCTCAGGACTCTCTTTCTACACTCACAGTGTTCCTCTCTTCTCAATTTCAGGCCCCTTTCGGGCTCTGATACCACTGTTAGGAATCTAAACTCACAGAAGCACAATGTTAACTCAACAATGGCTGAAATGATTCACTTATTGAATGACAAACGAACTGGCTTAAATAGCCATTACAAAACAGGAATTCAAAGTTGCATAAACACGTCTCAAAATCCCTGAGATCGTGCTAAAGACTCGGTCTATCTAAAACAAACTTGACTGACTCTCTAACTCTCCTAAAACATAGGAGTTTATTTTGACTAAGTAAAACAGTCCTAGACCAACAAGAACACATCTCAACAGGATTCAGGAAAAATCACTGTTCCGTTCAAAGCACTTGTCCTTCTCTGTACCTTACACAAGGTAGATAGTGATTTCTCGGCTGTTTAATCATTTCGTTGAGATCCTGGTTTTCAGCCCCTGAATCTGAATTTGAATTTGGTTTATGTTTTCAATTGAATTTCGAAGTCTGAGCAAATTTGGTTTGCCGTTTTTGGTTTTCAGATGGGTTACTGCCCTGGACTTGAACTATGAATTTAATATCTTTTGGCCTTAACGTCCCCTCCTAGGACGATGATTTATTCTTGTCCAGTTTGAAAATCCCTTTTTGGCTCTAATTCTTGGTTTCTTTGGTTTGCTGTTTTTCTTTCTTCAAGTTTACATGTTTGTTATTTTCGCCAATTCTGGGTTAATTAGAGTGATCAAATTTGAAGATTGGGGTGAATGGGTGATGTTAAGTTGTTTCCTGTGTTTTTCTTAGCAATTCTGTCTCTTTTAGAGTCCGTCGCCCAACAATAATTCTCATACAATTGCATATAATAACGAAGGTTGAACTAGAGGGTTTCCCACTGAAAGTTTCAGAACTATTTCAGTTTCTTTGTTCCGATTACTGTTTCTTATCTTGAATTCGGTAAAAATAAAGAGGCAGGACGACGTCGTCCAAGGATAGAGTAATCTATTGGATGAATGATTTTATACTGGCGGCACGTCTTTTATCTCATATGAGTAACTTACGATTATATTTACATGTATTTATTTTTTTGCTAAAAGGGGTCGTTTTTCGTGTTTTTCGTCTTACATAACCCACGTTTCAACCTAGACCAATCCCCTCTCTCTCTTTCTCTGACCTAGAACAGGGCACCGTAGCCGCATCTATCTTCCTCAGTCTTCTGCAACAACAGCCGCATAAATATTCTCGGAAAATCCTTGGTCTCCCAGAACCGCGCTTCAAGTTTCCGCCATGAATATCAACCTTCTTTTCATCTCTCTGTTTCTTCAGAGGGTCGAAAGATTTGATGGGGGAGTGCAGTGTTGGAGGCTTGATCCTGGTTGATGTAGATTTCACAGATCCATGAATATGGAAGTGATTCAGAGAAACTCACTGCTATGTTTTGTGGAGAATTCAAAGGATTCCTTCTTTCTCTGTCCTTTCCTGCAAATGGTAGATTGGTCTTTCTTTGTTGTTAATCTCTCTGTTTTTTTTTGGCTTCAATTTGAGGTTGGCTCTCTGGTTTCAATTGACTTTCAAATCTGAACAATTTTGCTTTGCTTTTTTTTTGGTTTTTTAGAGGGTCTTCTTTCTCAGATTCCAACTTTCAATTCTAAATCTTCTGTCCCTGCTAAAGCCCTACTGACAACTTGTTTTGGTTATCTTCTGTTGTTTGGCCTTTCTCTGGTTTGCTCTTTTCTGTCTTTTTTTCTTCTAGAATTCTGCGGAAGAGTTGGTAGAGTTTGCATCATAAGTATTTCCGCTGCCCATCTTTGTCAATTAAATTGCTGAGATCGAATTAGAGGATTCTTTTATGCTGTTTGTGGAGTGACATTAGTCTTTTCTCTGAACTTTGATCTCTGTATCTTTTTTCTTAGAACCCTTCACCCATGATTTTTTTTTTGTTCACCCCTGGTTAATTTTGCATAATTACGAAAATTGAAGTAGAGGGTGTAATTTCAAACTTTTTCTATCCCTCTGCTTCTTGTGTGGGTCAAGATTTTCGTCTGTGTTTTGAGATCTGAACTCCATTTCAACTTCCCAGATCTATGGAGTGAAGAATTCAAATATTACCGGTCTTGTCCTGCCATACACCTCTCAAGGTAGAGAAATATTGTGTTTTTGTATCTTCCATACTGAGGTTTCTATAAATGAACTTGTACTAGAAATAGTACTGTTTCGGGTTGTTCCGGCCAAAGTACTGTTAGAGGCCTTTTGACTAGATGTAGGATAGATTTGATTTGCATATTAAGTAAATGGGAGTTTTATTATGTAAAGTTATTGAAGATTGATATGTTATGGGCCAGCTATTTCATTTTATTTTTGTAAATTTTTCTTGTTAGTAATTAAATCTTTATAAATTACAATTATAAACTATATTAAATCAGTATTTTTGTTCTCTTTGTATAATAGTTGTTTTGATGTGGAGTGATTTATTCTAAAACGATTTTTACCTTTTGTAGTAGAAAATAAATCTTTTTATTTTCAGAAAATATATATTTTTTTAAATTGCTGGTAAAAGAAAATAGTTGTCATGGTGACGTAGTTAATTGGGATAAAGCCAAATGTGCACATTTACTCAAACGAGTAATTTTCGACGAAATTTATATTTCTTGCTTTTTAGCTAAATTAGGGGTTTTCAGAAACTGAACTAGTGCCGCAACCCTTCTTTCTCTCTGCAACCTAAGACCTCTCTCTCTCTCTAGAACAGCACCATATCTCCCGTTCTGGAAAATCCTTGGTCACGCAGAAGCGCAGCTGCTCAAGTTTTCGTTATGAATATCATCAAACTTTTGGAGATGATTGTCAGTGTCTTGATCTGTTTGGATTTGGATTTCCCAGATCATTATCTATGGATAGGATTCAGGAAAAATCACTGTTCCGTTCAAAGCACTTGTCCTGCTCTGTTCCTTCACATGGTAAATAGCGATTTCTCGGCTGTTTAATCTTTTCGTTTAGATCCTGGTTTTCAGGCCCTGAATCTGAATTTCAATTTGGTTTATGTTTTCAATTGAATTTCAAAGTTTGAGCAAATTTGGTTTGCCGTTTTTGGTTTTCAGATGGATTCGAACTATGAATTTTAAATCTTTTGGCCTTAACGTCCCTTCCTTCCTAGGACGATGATTTATTCTTTTTTTTCTAGTTTGACAATCCCTTTTTGGCTTTACTTCTTGGTTTCTTTGGTTCGCTGTTTTTCTTTCTTCGAGTTAAGTTTGTTTCCTCTGTTTTATTCTTTGTCTTAGCAATTCTGTCTCTCTTTTCAGAATCCATTTGCCCAATAATTCATGGAATTCCATATAATAACAAAGGTTGAACTAGAGGGTTTCCCACTGGAAGTCTTAAAACTATTTCAGTTTCTTTGTTTTCAGGAGTAACATTAGTTGTTCCTCCGGTTACTAGCAATTTTGGTTTTGAGAGGTAGAGGTAATATCTTCGGTAAAAATAAAGAGGCAGGACAACGTTGTATTGGATGAATGATTTATATATATATACTTTTTCTTTCTTGAGAAGAATGAATGATTTTATACTGGCGGCACGTCTTTTATCTCAGTTGAGTAACTTATGCTAAACCAAGCCTCTCTCTCTTCGACCTAGAACAGGGCATCATAGCCGCATCTTTCTTTCCTCAGTCTTTCGCAACGCAAAAATATTTTCCGGAAAGTCCTTGGTCACCCAGAACCGCGCCTCAAGTTTCTGCCATGAATATCAACCTTCTGTGTTTCTGCAGATGGTCAAAAGATTTGATGGGGGAGTGAATTGTAGCAGGCTTGATCCTTGTTGATGTAGATTTCACGGATCCATGAATATGAAAGTGATGCAGAGAAACTCACTGCTCTGTTTTGTGGAGAATTCAAAGGATTACTTCTTTCTCTGTCCTTTCCTGCAAATGGTAGATTGGTCTTTCTTTGTTGTTAGTCTTTTGTTTGGCTTCAATTTGAAGTTGGCTCTCTGGTTTCAATTGAATTTCAAATATGAACAATTTTGCTTTGCTTTTTTAGAGGGTCCTCTTCCCCAAGATTCAAACTTTTAATTCTAAATCTTCTGTCTCTGCTAACCCCTACTGACGACTTGTTTTGGTTAGCTTCTGTTGTTTGGCCTTTCTTTGGTTTGCTCTTATCGTTTTTTGTTTTTTTGTTTTTTTTTTAAGAATTCTGCGGAAGAGTTGGTAGAGTTTGCATCATAACTATCCCATCTTTGTCAATTAAATTGCAGAGATCGAATTAGAGAATTCTGTTATGCTGTTCGTGTAGTGGCATTAGTCTTTTTTCAATTTTGATCTTTTTTTTTTCCTTAGAACCCTTCTCACAGGATTTTTGTTTTTTTGCCCACCCTTGTTAATTTTGCATAATTACAGAGTTATAGGGTTTAATTTCAAACTTTTTTTTTATCCCTCTGCTTCTTGTGTGGGTCAAGATTTTTGTCTCTGTTTGGAGATCTGAACCCCATTTTAACTTCCCAGATCGATAAATGGTGGAGGGAGTGAAGAATTCAAATATTACCGCCTTACCGGTCATGTCCTGCCATACACCTCCCAAGGTAGATCAATATTGTGTTTTTGTATCTCCTATACTGCTAATCTTTTCGTTTTGATTTTCTTTTTGTCCTGAATATGAATCTGGGTTCAATAAAATATCAGATGTGATCAGTTTTGGTTTGTTGTGTTTGCTTGTTTTTGTTTTTCAGAGGATCATAAGGAGCAGTAAAGCAGGGAGGCCTGGACAGGAAGTTTGTCCCCATTTTTTAATATAAAAAAGGAGTCGTTGTTACAAGTTGAAGAGCTTCATTAGGTCCGGTCTAGATTTTCCATGCCTCTGACTCGGTTCCCAGAGTAAATAGAGACGTGAAAAGTTGCTGATCTATTCTTCCGCCTGAATTTGAAGTTTATAATTAAAATCTTTGGATCTTTTGGCCTGACGCAAATCACGCAATCTGGTTAGTAGAAATTGTTATGTTTAAAATCTGTCTTCCTTCTTAGAATCCCTCGCACAATAATTCTTGGAGAAAAGTAATTCTTACCTATCTTTGTTAATTACATATAACAAAGGTCGAACTTGAGGGTTTCCCTGTTAAAAAGTGATGAGACCTTTTCAATTTCTTTGTTTTTAAGGGTACATTAGTTGTTCCTCTGGTTTACTGTTTCTTATTGGCAATTTTGGTTTTGAGAGGTAGAGGTTGCGGAATATAGTAGTCTTTGCATATTGTTAATATCTCCAGTTTATTGGCTGATTTTGATTTGGCTTTATTAGTTATTTTTGGGTTCAATTAAATTTTAGATCTGATCAAATTTGATTTGCTGTTTTTGTTTTTGAGAGGATCATGAAAGCAGAGCCCTAGGGGCTTTGATTAGGTCGGTCGCATGCCTCTGATTTGGTAATATCTTCGGTAAAAGTAAAGAGGCCGGACAACGTTGTATTGGATGAATGATTTATATATATACTTTTTCTTTCTTGAGAAGAATGAATGATTTTATACTGGCGGCACATCTTTTATCAGTTGAGTAACTTATGAAGCTAAACCAAGCCTCTTTCTGTTCGACCTAGAACTGGGCATCATAGCCGCATCTATCTTCCTCAGTCTTTCGCAACAATAACCGCAAAAATATTTTCCGGAATATCCTTGGTCCTCAAGTTCTGCCTCGAATATCCACCTTCTTTCCATCTCTGTGTTTCTGCAGATGGTCAAAAGATTGGACGGGGGAGTGAATTGTAGCAGGCTTGATCCTTGTTGATGTTGATGTAGATTTCACAGATCCATGAATATGAAAGTGATTCAGAGAAACTCACTGCTCTGTTTTGTGGAGAATTCAAAGGATTACTTCTTTCTCTGTCCTTTCCTGCAAATGGTAGAGTGGTCTTTCTTTGTTGTTAGTCTTTTGTTTGGCTTCAATTTGAAGTTGGCTCTCTGGTTTCAATTGAATTTCAAATATGAACAATTTTGCTTTGCTTTTTTTGGTTTTTTAGAGGGTCTTCTTCCCCAAGATTTGAACTTTTAATTCTAAATCTTCTGTCCCTGCTAACCCTACTGACGACTTGTTTTGGTTATCTTCTGTTGTTTGGCCATTCTTTGGTTTGCTATTATCGTTTTTTTGTGTTTGTTTTTTTTTAAGAATTCTGCGGAAGAGTTGGTAGAGTTTGCATCATAAGTAGCCCATCTTTGTCAATTAATTTGCAGTGATCGAATTAGAGGATTCTGTTATGCTGTTTGTGTAGTGACATTAGTCTTTTTTCTTTTTTCAATTTGATCTCCATTTGTTTTTCTTAGAACCCTTCACACAGGATTTTTTTTGCCCACTCTCGTTAATTTTGCATAATTACAGAGGTATAGGGTTTAATTTCAAACTTTTCTATCCCTCTGCTTCTTGTGTGGGTCAAGATTTTTGTCTCTGTTTCGAGATCTGAACCCCATTTTAACTTCCCAGATCGATAATGGTGGAGGGAGTGAAGAATTCAAATATTACCGGTCATGTCCTGCCATACACCTCTCAAGGTAGAGGAATATTGTGTTTTTGTATCCCCTATACTGCTAATCTTTTCGTTTTGATTTTCTTTTTTGTCCTGAATATGAATCTGGGTTCAATAAAATATCAGATGTGATCCGTTTTGGTTTGTTGTGTTTGCTTGTTTTTGTTTTTCAGAGGATCATAAGGAGCAGGAGAGCAGGGAGGCCTGGACAGAAAGTTTGTCCCCATTTTTTAATGTAAAAAAGAAGTCGTAGTTACAAGTTGAAGAGCTTCATTAGGTCCGGTCTAGATTTTCCATGCCTCTGACTCAGTTCCCAGAGTAGATAGAGACGTGAAAAGTTGCTGATCTATTCTGTTTGTCTCTTCTCTTCCGCCTGAATTTGAAGTTTATAATTAAAATCTTTGGATCTTTTGGCCTGACGCAAATCACGCAATCTGGTTAGTAGTTAACTTCATTTTTCTTTGGTCTGAAAATGTTATGTTTAAAATCTGTCTTCCTTCTTAGAATCCCTCGCACAATAATTCTTGGAGAAAAGTAATTCTTACCTATCTTTGTTAATTACATATAACAAAGGTCGAACTTGAGGGTTTCCCTGTTAAAAAGTGATGAGACCTTTTCAATTTCTTTGTTTTTAAGGGTACATTAGTTGTTCCTCTGGTTTACTGTTTCTTATTGGCAATTTTGGTTTTGAGAGGTAGAGGTTGCGGAATATAGTAGTCTTTGCATATTGTTAATATCTCCAGTTTATTGGCTGATTTTGATTTGGCTTTATTAGTTATTTTTGGGTTCAATTAAATTTTAGATCTGAGCAAATTTGATTTGCTGTTTTTGTTTTTGAGAGGATCATGAAAGCAGAGCCCTAGGGGCTTTGATTAGGTCGGTCTACATTTGCATGCCTCTGATTTGGTTTCCCAGAACTGACTGAGATGTATTAGACATTTATGCCACTCATTCGTATTTAATGAATGCTAGTTTGCATCTTTTTTCGTTGGCTAGGAGCTTGCACTTTCTATTGAAAATATCTTGGGTCCTGACTCGCTTCCAATGCAGAAGACATCTGCTTTATGTCTATTTGGAGAGTGTTTTTTGGCTTGGCTTCTGTTTTTCTGTCTAAGTTCAAAAGTTTTGTTTAAACTTTCTCCCCTTTTCTAAAAATGTTCAATTCTTATACTTCAAATTTTTACATCATATGCTTTTATATCTCCTGTATTGATGTTAGCTTTTAGCTGAATAACTAATTAAAAAGATAAACCATGCATAATCTAGGATGACATCTTAGGAATATTAAACACCTGATTGTTGGAATGGTATTTCATGCTTTTCCATTTCTTTGCCTCTTGGGTGTCAGAAGATCATTCTTTGGGTGTGAGTTGTAAGGTTTCTGATCCGGTTGTGATTTTCTTGCAGGTCGATATTGATGGTGCTAGTTTAAAGAAACCTTTAACGCTCGAAGTGGAGGATTCAAAGTAGCAAGCTTTGCATGCCTCTCTCCCGTTGAGCAACGTGTGGTTCTTCTTTAAAGTAGACTTCTGAGCTCTTCAAAGAATCCTACAATGCCGAGAATGGAGGATTCAAGCTTTGCATGCCTGCCCCAGTGTGCAGACCTGAGATTCCTCTTTATTGCACCCCTTCCAATCCAGATTAGAGGATACCCTTTACTTCGAGGCTTACTCATTACGTACATCAGAGCCAATTTGAATTCCTTGCTTCTAAGCTCTGCATGTTTTTCCTAAATCTTTACCTCTTTAATGAACAAGGTTCGCGTTTCAATAAAATATATCTTAACCATCTTAATTCTAAGTTGCTTTAATTTGATTCGTCTTGAATTTATCGACTCACAAATGAGTAAACTGCTATTGACAACTTGTGGTTTTGAATTGCAGTTTTTTCGTAGTATTCTGCTACTTCCATATTGTGCTTGAAGGAGCCAGTCAAAATTTTGGGTGCATGGGTTAAAAGATGTAAATAGTGGTGTTTATCGTAACAGAAAGAGTAGTTTCACCAAAGCTTTTGACAGTCAAGTAGTGGTGTTTATCGTAACAGAAAGAGTAGTTTCACCAAAGCTTTTGACAGTCAAGATTCTGACACTGGCATGGAAGAGGTTTCAATATCTCTCTGACTAGACATAACAATATATTGATTGTGGCTGGGTTTCAGGAAATAGCAGGTAATGATTCTCTTACTCTTAATAAGTTTTTTTCTATTTGTTTTACAAAGCTGAGCCACCTGAACTATTTTATTCTTCTTACTTTCAATTTGTCTTTTGGTGCTTACAAAACAGTATTGTGTTGCTTCTTGTTAATGCTTATTAATGCCTTATATTACTTCGCAAATAAATTGTATACAACTTCATCTATGATCCGGAGTTAATTTGGTTCAAAAATGTAGTGTGTGAATGAGCTATGGATGGGCAATTTAAATATGCTGATTGCAACGAAGATATTACTTCTACTCCTTGACTATCTAACAGATGAAATCACATAAATTCTTTTTCAAGTTGCTGCTACTAATTTGAAATTGAGGTGTGTTTGAGCTTTAAGTGCTTTACCTTTTTGTTTGTGATTTAGCACGCCTAGATTGATGAGGAATACCACATGTTTTAAGTGCTTTACCATACCTTTTTTTTGCCAACATATAGCGAAAGCTTTTCCTCAAATGTCTATAGCTTTTTATGAATGTCACATAAATTGTTAATAGCTTTTCGAATTTGTCCGCAGAATTTCATATTTTGGTCAGTTTATCAAATTGAGTAGCATTTCATACTTTTTGTAGTTTCTCTCCTGTAACATTGCAATTTCAGAGGACAGTTGCATATACTATTTTTTAATTGTAGCTATTTAAATTATGCGAGTAGCATTTCATGTTTCACAATTAGCATTTTTTTTCCATGAATGTTAGGAACTTGGTCGATTTCGGTAGCTTTTTGTATGTCTCAATGGGTTTTCATGTTTCTCGAATACGATTTATAAATGCTAGTAGATCATGTTTAATTATAATCTGTTGCCATTCGGAAAACTCTAATTATTATATTTTTGTGTGCGTGCAGGTCGATTAAGCTGCTTAAATTAGTTACAATAGATTTTTTGGTGGATTTGGAGAAAACTGAAACCGCCCTGACCCAGATGTTTTTTTATTTTTGTATGTGTCATTTTTGTAATAATTGTGTCAATCTTGTAATTACTGTGTCATGGTTGAATACATGGGCTTGTAGTTGCCTCCTCATTCTATAAGGCCCAATTAACCTAATACCTAATACCCTAGACTATAAATAGAACAGTATCATCTTCAACCTAGAATCCTGGATCAAAAGAAAAAAAGAGAAGCAGTGGAAATGGTGGGTAACCACGGTAACCTGGGTAACAAGGGGAGGCTGGGTAATAAGGGAGGGTTCAACACAAAGACGAAGAAGAATGTTACGATGCTTGTGAACCGGGACCCCAAAAAGGACAAGAAATCGGAGGAGCAGAAGGCTCAGGAGCAAAGGGAAAAGCCGAAGAAGCTCAACGCCGGTCAGAAGGCTGTCTGGGAGGCTCTGTTCAGGACCTGATGTGATTTCAGAGGGCCCAAGCATGAGGTAGTTGGTTGTTTCCAACTTTCAATTTTAAATTCTGCAAATGGCAACTTTATCGGGATTATATGTTATGTAATTGAGTACTGAATGTGTGGTATGGACTTTATCTCTTAATTTAGTTCTGCGTTTGTTGGTCTTTGTTGATGAAAAATAGACACCAGGCCCTTTAGTTCAATTTTGTGAAATGAGAAGATGTTCATTGTTGAGATTTGAACCTGCTGCACCATTTTATCAGTAGTTCAACTCTGGCATCCTTTCTTATCCCAACTCCTCCCCAGACCAGCATGTAAGCAAGTTGTTGAACCATTTACTTCATACACAGCCTTGAACCCAATTCTTGAATAGAACCTAACAAGCTGAAAACCAATAACCAAAGCCAAGTTCAGATTCAGCAACACAACAAAGCATTCCAGTGAAACTTGCATTCACCATTACTATTTGACCTCAATGCAAGTTACCCAACATCTTTACTCACAAACACCAACCAAAAACCTTTCAGAAACTACTTCTTAGAACAAGCTTTAGCTCTAAGAAACCAATCTCAACCATATAATACCTATCCTCTAAATCAGACTAGGCTATAGTTTTCACTATACTAGAGAACCATGATAACAAAGCCAAAGAACAATAACCTTGTGATGGTATTTGTCAGTCTAATATAGTCACTTAGCCAGCAACTTAGCTATGTTGCAACTTGCAACCACAATCATAGCCATGTTGAATTGCAACGGCTCCAATGAACAAACCAATGCCAAAGATGGACTTCTCCGTTGCAACTTACAAGCGTCTCTCTTCGCAACCTGATGATTCAAATTCTCCCTCTTAGCCAGACCCTTATGAACCCCTCAGCACTGCCACTCTCTGTGTTTCCGAGCTTTTGGCTGTGATTCTGAAAAAGGGTCCTAGAGTTCGAAGCTTAATGTCAAGTTTCTGGAAATTGATTTTCAGAAAGAAAATGCATATGGAAATTGTGGCTCAAGTTTATATATATCTATATTGGGTTGTTGATTAGAGTTATAGGCATCACTCTTCGGTCCTCTCTTCATATTTAAGACTTCAAACCTTTCTCTACAAATACAAAATCTCAAAAACAAATAAATTTGATGAGGCAAGACCCAAGAAGTTTGGTAAAGAAGAAGACTGATAACCAAAAAGGGGAAAATGTACACTTGTTTTGTGTGCATTGAGGGATTGCTTCTAGTTCATTCTGCGATCTTTGACAATCGCATGTTTAAAGTAAGTCTCCATTAATACATCATTTTTGAAAAAATGAATTGATTTGAAATTTGTTTAAAGGTATTCAACTTGGATCAAATAAATGAATAAACACAATATGTCGAATTTTCTCATTTCTATTATTATATTATAAGAAAGGAAGAAAGATTTTGATTTTCAATGTGGAAGTTCAGTCTACTTATTAACAGCCATCAAAACATTCATGTTTATTCATTGAGTTTACCCGCCATAAAGATCCAAAAGCTTCCTGATTCCTTAGGTTTGTGCGAACTGTGAAAGTCAGAAGCAGTCTATTATCATCATCATCATGAGTTGTTTGGACCTATAATAAAAGTAGATGGATTCCTCTAGCGCTTGTATGAAATGAATGACTTGTAATTCTTTTTGTTTTGGTTCGACAAGACGCTTGGGGCATTGATTTTAAGTGGAACTTCAAGTCTTCAATCAATCTATTAAGAGCCATCAAACATTCAAATTCATTTATTGAGTTTTGTTCCGAAAACAATGGGGCATATATGTTCATGTGTAAATTCTTCTATACACCGATAGTATAAGTAACATAACACTTATTATGTGATGATCTCAGTTTTTGATATTTGTAGTCAATTTTTTTTAATAACCAAAAAGTACACTTGATGTTATCTAGCTGTCAATTGTTGGTCCAAATACACATCGATGCTCTAAATTTTTTACTCATGAATATTCATGTCAAGTCACACTTTTCAATTTTCTACATTTTTAACCAAGTAATAATTGAAAAGTTATATTCATGGGGAAAAGATACGTACACTTGTGTTGTGTGCATTGAGAATTGCTTGTAAAGTTTATTTTGCAATTTCATTTTGGCAATCGCCTTAGAATCTTAGAGTTTAAGTCTTCATTAATACATCATTTTGACAAAACTAAACTGATTTGTTTTAGGTACTCAATCTTAATCAAACAAATGAGCAAACACAATCTGCTGAATAAGTGAATATTAACCATTCATTTATATTAGTGTTTGTAAGAAAGGAAAAAGATTATGATTTTAAGTGTAGAAGTTGAATAAACTTATTAAGAGCCATATCATTCATTGAGTTTTGTTCCTAATACAATGGGGCATTTATTCATGTTGACTAATAGCCTTCAATTTTGTATATTTTTAATCAAGTAATGAATTGAATGGCTATTGAGAAAATGTACAAGTTTAGGCCTCGTTTGGTTCACGGAAGGGAAATCGATTCCCTTGTCTTTCCCGTGGGGAAGGGAAACTAAAGTTCCTGTCAGATTTCCTTTCCTGTGTTTGGTAAAGCAGGGAAAGCATCTAGGAAAAATCATTTGATTTCCCTTCCGATGTTTGGTTGGTGCAGGAAAGGAAAGTAAAAATATATCAATGTTTCAATAATACTCTTCTATTTTAAAATAAAAACAACCTGAAATAAATTTTCAACACTACCAAGGGTACTGATCAAGCAATTAATGCTAGGGTATTATTGTCCAAAATTATTGCAATTAATGTGTTTGGACCCAAAATGAACATTTTGGCCTGACAAGGCATGTGTTGGAGAAATTGAGCCAATGTCAGTGGCTCAAGCTATATATTGTCGACAAGTTCGAAATATATATTTAGAGGCTAAATAAAGCCTACTATGGAAGCATAGAAACATGAAAAGTCAACTTTAGCACATTTTCCTACTTCGGCTAGGAGAAACCGAGCTAAACAAGGAAGGAGAGGCGGAAGACTAACCAAATGAAATCGAAATGAGCTAAAACTTTCCAAATTAAATCTAGACATCCCAAGGATCATTTCTTATGAAGAGTTCCAGAGATATTTTTGAGTGTAAGGCCTTCAAACAATCAGTCCAATCTTTTGCAGAAGCAAAACTGGAAAACTGGACCTGTAAGAGGTCCAGCAGCATTTCCAGCCCAACCGCATGGAATAAAGCTCTGAAAATTTGTCAGGATGATCTACACTCATAGTGGAACATTTTTTATGAAGAAGTCGAAGGCTCATTAGGAAGTCTTGTTGGAGAAATAATTGAAGGAATAAAGGGGCAGAAACTGACCTAAAACCAGCTCAATATTCACATGTTCATGTTTCCTACCCACATGAAGAAAGCTAGATGCTTTTCTTTTTTTCCTTGGATATATTTTTCTACTACAATCTCTTTAATAGATCATCATCACTTCCATGTTTCTACACCTTCCTGCTTTGCTTTCATTTCATCATTTCTCTATCTTTTCCATATTTTACAAATCACTTTCATACTCCACTTTCATTATTTTTCTTCCACTCATCATTTCACTCTTCTTTTTCTTCCCTATATAAACACCTTCTCTTCTCATTCTAAAATAGACATTCACATTCAACAACAACATCTCTAAGATGATCTAAGTTCTCTCTAGAGCAACCTCTCTAAGAGCAACTCCTTTCCTTCTCTTTCTCTTACCGGTGATCACACTCCTAGTCCTAGTCTTCTCAGAAGCCGACTTTCAGTGCCACCAAACCCTCTGTCAACGTGCTTCGGTCCTAGTCTCCTCGGGAGCCGACGGTAGTGCCGCGACCACAACGGTTACAGAACCAGTCAAGCAAGGGTAACGCCCTAGCAACCCAGCCAAGCTAAAGTCACGCTTTAGCAAGTTCTCCTCACTTCCCAGTGGTTCTCGCTCTGCTCGATCTACAACATCGAGTATCGATTGTGATTTTCAAGAAGCTCAGCAAAAGTCCTCGCCACGAGGCCCAAAGAATCCCGCGACGAGGTTGGTGCTCTCCTCGTCTACAATCGCTCGACAGAAGTCAGGTCAAGGGACACTCCCGACGACCGCACCCAACGGTGCTGGCACGCCCGCGCAAGAAAAGAGACTGTTGACTAGCTGCAACAAAATTGGAGCCAAACATTTTGGCACACCCGGTGGGACAAGGTTAGAATTTTTTTTTTCTCTTGAAGACATTCAACCACCGGGCTTCAAAACAAACATTTTGGCACGCCCAGTGGGACAAACTGTGAGCTGTAAATCACACCACTATTAAGAAGTTGAGGTTAGTAAGGGGTTGTGAATCATAACGGAATAGGTGAAGTCTCTTTTGTTAATATTGACCTAAACTCCTTATTGGTGCCTAGTTCAGGTCCCTTAAGGTTAAGGGCGGTTTTTATTAACACTTGTTGAACTGTCTTCACACTTATGATCTTTCTCATCTTAGTAAGAATAGCCTATGTGAAATGGTGTCTAGAAAGGGGACAATGTTCATAACAGGTTATTGAATCCAGAAGTGCGTACAAATGGGCCTAAACCACTATGTGGGAGTAGTTCATGCCAAAATGGATTCTGCCTCTTTTGTTCGCCCTCCCCCATCTGGCCATTTCAGTAAGGTTGCCCAAAGGATTTGAAAGAAAATTTGTGTCTAGGCGACTATACTTGGGCCGCACATCTAAACCTTGATTCACAGTGCCTTATTGAATTCAGCTACTTTCAATTCAGACTTCCAGAAGCCATTGGGAAGTCAAGCGCAAACCCTTATCAAAAGGTTTACGTTAACTGCCCGAAACATAAGACCTCCAGTTACAGACCGCACTCGCGTGCAAACTGTCGTGGTCTTTCTGAAGAACAAGTAATCCAAAGATTTTCTCCCCACCCTCCATCAACAGAGATGTCAACCGAACGAGGAGGAAATCAACATCCTACTACTGAGGCGAGAAAGTTCCCACCGCCCAGCCTAATCAGGCTGACGATACGTCTAGCATCACCCAGGTAGCCGCGAGCGCAGTTACAACTATTGACTTTGTGCCTATTCTCGTTCCAGAAAATGCGACCATAGAAGAGCGGCTTGACATCCTTCAACAGAATTCTGCTGCATACCATGAGAAGATGGAAAAAGCCCTTGCGGAGGACCGTCGACGGCTTGATGAGTTCACGATCTCGGTCAAGAGGCTTGAGCTAGGGGCACAACAAACACAAGGGCAATTGGATGGCATGAACCAAAAAATACAGAAGAACCACGAAGAGCTGTTGGTCGCAAGCAAACACATCGCTTCAGAAGTCGCGGCGATTCGCAAAGAAGGATCCAACGTCGCGACCCAGGTGGCCATGCAGAAGGCTGACCTCGATCAGGCCAGAGAGGTTCTACATAAAACACTGGGAGATCCTAGCGCCATTCTGGGCTCTCTAGGTCAGTCCCTAATATCTGGCAAGTACATACCACCAAATGCTCGAGAAAAAGCAAACGGCGGCAGTACAACCACATCCGCTACTGCCACATCAGTCAGAGGTAAAGAGACTACTCTGGCAACGGGTGGGAAGAACAACGCCACGTCATCAATCACGCAAGGGACCAGGACTTTGAAAATCAATGAAGGGGCCTCTATTGGTCATAGCCTGTTTCCCCAATATGACAGCGACGGAGTTGAATACGTGCACCACGATCCACCTCCAGCAAGCCATTATGGTATCGACCGGGTTGAAAGTCTAGCAAAGGTCACCACAACCACAAAGGGTCAGCCAGCAGTGGGTTTTACGTCGCAGACGTCAACCCGACACAAAATGACCCATGGAGGCGGCATATCTTTGGTTAATCAGGCTTCACAGGCGCCACCGCTGATCTGGCCAGTTGATGATACAGTGGTTCACCCACCTCCTCCTGATCCAAGATATATAAGGAGAGATGAGGTAGAAGCAATGATCAGGGCCGCGAACCAGAGGCCTAACCTGGAGGAGGCCTACCAAGGGCCCTTCCCACCGCATATTACACAGACACCTTATCCTAGGGAATATAAGAACATTACGTTCTCTACTTTCTCGGGAGAGGAAGTCGAAAATGCCGCGGCCCATTTGGTTAGGTTTCGAGTACAATGTGGCCAGTACCAGAACGACGACAATCTGAAGTGTAACATCTTTGCTACTTCTTTATCGGGGTCTGCCTTCACCTGGTTCACTAAGCTGCAACCGGGATCAGTTGCGAGTTGGCCCGCGATGGAGAAGCTGTTCAAGGAAACCTTCGGGACTATCGATTCGGAAGTAGATCTGGCTTCACTCACTCAGATGGCTCAGCAGCCAACTGAATCCGCTGTCATGTACCTTCAGCGCTTTCAGATCTAGAAAGGAAAGTTGAACGTGATTCTGCCGGAGAAAGAACTGGTGAAATTGGCAATCAAAGGCTTAGAGCCACGCCAACGCAAAAAACAGCATGGAAGCATGTTCAATTCCATGGGGGAACTGATCACAGAAGTAGGAAGTTTCGAGCACTTGCTCAGGGAGACAGACGCTATGAAAAACGCCTCGAAGGGGACATACATCCCAGGGAAACTCCGAATAGTGGCTGCACTCAGCCATCAATCCAGTTCCTTTGATCCTTACTACAAGAGTGAGGAATCTAGTACACTAGAGGCTGATGAGTCTGAAGAAGATGAGATAGCTGCCCTGGAACTCACCGGAAAAAAGGCTTCAACACTAAAGCAACTGAAACTGTGCAAAGAGCCGGTGAAGCTCAAGTCGGTGGTTTTCACCAAACCAGAGTTTGCAAGTTATACTTACGACGCGAACAAAGCGCATGAAATCTTGGATGAAATGATCGCCGCAAGGATGGTGAAAACTGACTTCGGCCCATTTCCCAAACCAGAGCAGTTAAGGGGGAAGAAATACTGCAAACTCCATAATATGTGGAATCATAATACAGCCGATTGTGTTAAGCTGAAGGATCAGATCCAAATCTAGTTAAATAACGGTAGTTTGCAAGTAGAGGCACCGAAAACAGCAGCAACGTTGGTGGACCTAGATCCCTTCCCAGATACCGGCATCAACATGGTGGACGTGGCATGGGGTGAAAAAGATCAGCAGAATCAAAGTCCAGACCATGCGGCTAAGGATTTGAAAAGGGTTGGAGACAAAGTCATGAAGCGGGAATCCAAGACTCGTTTACCTATCGTCCTATGCTCTCGGTGCAAGGAAGAATGTGACACTCAAGCCCTAGATGAGGAAACATCCCAGACTGTCCGCTTTGGATCTCTGCCGCCAATACGGTTAGTATCATCCTCTAGAAACTTCCAACCATGCAGCCCAAGAGTATACAGTGGTTCAGAAACTCTTTCTCCAAGGGACTCAAACTTATTCAAAAAGTTGAAGACCGCGAGGGAAGAAGAACAAGTAGATAAGCGGCAAGGGGTTTTAACCAGACCTTACATTCCGCCAGTGTCGACGTCCTCCATCAAAGAAGGGAGATGGTATACACAGAAGAAGGGCAAGGCGGTGGAGATGAGCTCTTCAAGGAAGAGAAAACTCCAGCGGAGGTTTGGAGAAGCAAAGCGAACCTTGGAAGCACTAGATCAAGGACTGATCAAACCATCGCAATTACTAAAATCTTCAGAAGAGTATCAGAGACAATTGGAGGCACTGGCCTCCAAGAGATTCGTTTCCCCGCGAGTTCAGAAACAGCAGCCCAAAGTATCGCGTGAAGAGCGAAAGCCATGGGCCCCCAAGAGCAGCGCTCAGGAGAAGTCCCTAGTTCCCGCAAGGCGAGAACCGCCGCCAGCTCGTAAAGTCAATGTTTGGCGGAGAATATCTCACGAAGGAAGAAATAGCGAGCCTTCAATCTTTGACAGGCTGGGGGCAAAGACAATCGGTCCGCAACTGTGCAGTGGAGGCCTAAGAAAGTTCAAAGTTTGGTGGTCGCTCTCCCAGAGGAAGTGCCAACGGCGAAACAAATTTCAGAGTCGTTGAACCAGGTTCCCATGGTACAGGAGCACGAACAAGCCAAGGCGGTAATCCCCGCAGAGGAATCATTGGTTGCTTTCATGGCTAAACAGTTCAACACCGAAATCTCAGCAGATGAACCCAAGCTCAATCTTGATGATGACATGGACGAGACAGAAATGGTGGATACCTCTTGCAATATGGTTTATGTGCTTCCTGCTAAGTATGCCTTACCAGTCGCTGCGCAGGAATGCGTAGAAGCTGACGCGATTGGAAAACAGCAGTTGCACATCATTTCAGCCGCAACAACACCGGTGGAAAAAGTAGTGTTCCTTGAGACTAAAGATGCTAACAGCAAGGGTTTCTTCATGAGCTTCACAAGACCTATGCCCGCCTTGGTGCAACACATGCGACCTTTGTATATCACAGTGGAAATTAATGGGACTAAGGTCAGCAAGATAATGGTTGATACCGGCACGGCTGTGAATGTCATTACTACAAGGACCATGCAGCTTTTGGGAATCAAGAAGGAGAAGATCCAGTCTACCTCTCTCACATTGAAGAACTTTGCGGGCACAGTAACCAAGACGTTAGGTTTACTGTTCCTAAAAATCAACGTGGGTCCCGCGGAAGGCGTTTATGGGTTCTTCGTTACGGATTGTTACGCGGCCTACAGTGCCATCCTGGGAAGAGATTGGATTCATCGGAGCTATTGTGTTCCATCAACACTCCACCAAGAGCTGATCCTGTGGAACAGGGTGACAGATAAGGCTAAGATAATTAAAGCAGACCCTCGCCCTTTCCCTGTTTCCGTGAATTACGTAGATGCTAGGTACTATTTTGAGCCAATTACTCCATTGCAAGTCAGTAACATCGACAATAAGGGCCGCCCCACAGGGGTGACGGCTTCCGAGTTGGCACAGTGGGGGCTCACGCTTGCAAAAGAAAACCTAGCGAGGCCCGGCCATGCTGTGCCCCACGCAATGGATAATTAATGGATTACGACCTTCCAGAGGAAGGGGTAGAGGCCTTCCACTCCTTGTACGACAAGTTATCTTAGTACTTAGTGGAGAAAGAGGCCTATGATCGAGTCGCAACATTAGAAGTGGTTAGCGAAGAAATATCTGGAGCTTTTCATTAATAAAATCTTAGGGAAATGAGCTTTTCATCTCAAGGACCTGGATGGAGATGTCCATCATAACCCTATCAATGGCAGATACTTGTTGCTATACACATGGCGAAACTACCACCAAGGAAGAGAAGGATCCTCATTCGCGATCAAAAGCAGTCTCTTTCGCATGGGGGGCACGCTAAAGTTCTGATCTCCTACAACCTGCCCAAGTTTCGCCAGATCCATGGGGGGCAATAAAGTTGGCAAATGAAGCGTCAGTTCATGACAAAGGCAATTTAGTAGTGGCATTCAAGCTTTATGGCCTATTTAGAGGCCTATATGGAAACAGTCAAGCCAATACAAGTGGCTTTGGAGCAACAATATTATAAGAGTAGTGTTGATTCAAGACCCCTTCAGTCAAGACGAAGACCTTTGACTTCGAGGTCTGGGGGGCAATGTTTGGACCCAAAATGAACATTTTGGCCTGACAAGGCATGTGTTGGAGAAATTGAGCCAATGTCAGTGGCTCAAGCTATATATTGTCGACAAGTTCGAAATATATATTTAGAGGCTAAATAAAGCCTACTATGGAAGCATGGAAACATGAAAAGTCAACTTTAGCACATTTTCCTACTTTGGCTAGGAGAAACCGAGCTAAACAAGGAAGGAGGGGCGGAAGACTAACCAAATGAAATCGAAATGAGCTAAAACTTTCCAGATTAAATCTAGACATCCCAAGGATCATTTCTTATGAAGAGTTCCAGAGATATTTTGAGTGGAAGGCCTTCAAACAATCAGTTCAATCTTTTGCAGAAGCAAAACTGGAAAACTGGACCTGTAAGAGGTCCAGCAGCATTTCCAGCCCAACCGCATGGAATAAAGCTCTGACAATTTGTCAGGATGATCTACACTCATAGTGGAACATTTTTTATGAAGAAGTCGAAGGCTCATTAGGAAGTCTTGTTGGAGAAATAATTGAAGGAATAAAGGGGCAGAAACTGACCTAAAACCAGCTCAATATTCACATGTTCATGTTTCCTACCCACATGAAGAAAGCTAGATGCTTTTCTTTTTTTCCTTGGATATATTTTTCTACTACAATCTCTTTAATAGATCATCATCACTTCCATGTTTCTACACCTTCATGCTTTGCTTTCATTTCATCATTTCTCTATCTTTTCCATATTTTACAAATCACTTTCATACTCCACTTTCATTATTTTTCTTCCACTCATCATTTCACTCTTCTTTTTCTTCCCTATATAAACACATTCTCTTCTCATTCTAAAATAGACATTCACATTCAACAACAACATCTCTAAGATGATCTAAGTTCTCTCTAGAGCAACCTCTCTAAGAGCAACTCCTCTCCTTCTCTTTCTCTTACCGGTGATCACACTCCTAGTCCTAGTCTTCTCAGAAGCCGACTTTCAGTGCCACCAAACCCTTTGTCAACGTGCTTCGGTCCTAGTCTCCTCGGGAGCCGACGGTAGTGCCGCGACCGCAACGGTTACAGAACCAGTCAAGCAAGGGTAACGCCCTAGCAACCCAGCCAAGCTAAAGTCACGCTTTAGCAAGTTCTCCTCACTTTCCAGTGGTTCTCGCTCTGCTCGATCTACAACATCGAGTATCGATTGTGATTTTCAAGAAGCTCAGCAAAAGTCCTCGCCACGAGGCCCAAAGAATCCCGCGACGAGGTTGGTGCTCTCCTCGTCTACAATCGCTCGACAGAAGTCAGGTCAAGGGACACCCCCGACGACCGCACCCAACGGTGCTGGCACGCCCGCGCAAGAAAAGAGACTGTTGACCAGCTGCAACAAAATTGGAGCCAAACATAATGCTTGGAAATGGGATGGGAAACTCAATCCCATGAAGTTTGAGTGGAATGAGTTTACCCCTAACTTTCCCCTATGTCAGGAAAGCATTTCCGGACTTTGTGGTTACCAAACAAAGGAAAAAAAAAAATCCTCAAATCCGCGAAACAAACGAGGCCAAGGAATTGTTCTTAGAAAGTAGAAACCATTTTGCATTTACATTTTGACAATTTGACTATTTAAAGTACTTAACTTGAATCAAACAAATAAACACAAAGTTAAAATTCACCAACGGTGTCTTGACACTTAGGGGACTTTCAGAATGATACCTGAACTTACAAAGTTATCAATGTGATACCTGGACTCATTTTTTCGTATCAACATCGTACCTATGACCAATTTCTGTAACGGCTCCGTGACGGAAATTGGTCATAGGTACGACGTTGATACGAAAAAATGAGTTCAGGTATCACATTGATAACTTTGTAAGTTCAGGTATTATTCTGAAAGTCCCCTAAGTGTCCAGACACCGTTGATGAATTTTTCCTCACAATCTATTGAGTTTAAACATTTTATTATCATCAATGTGCTTTACGGTATTCGGCCCCTGAATAATCTCGGTTTGACGACAAGATTGATGAATTCCGATAACATTGACCGATCTCAAAAACATAGATGTAATCACACCGAGTCGGCAACTAAGATTGCACAATCTCATCACATAAACCAAAAACCAAAAATTTGATGAGAACATAGCACCACATAGGGACCCCAAAAACCCTTTGTCATGGTCTAAAGGAAAAACGTTATTCTATACGAGATAGCTATACGTTACGCAGCAAGAATGAAGCTCCATTTCCGTTGAGAACAACAGAGATGACGCATTGAGAGTCAAGTTACTGGGGTTAGCCAACACAACCTTGGACGACGAAACCACGGTTTTCTCGGGCCAGGTGGGGTTTGACCAAAAGTCGCCGAGAACCCCCAAAAACCTTAGAACATTGAAATCCCATCTCTACCCCCCTCTGCCACCGTCACACTCACTTCACTCTTCCCTCACACATATACCCAGAAATTCAGAAGCCAAAAAACAGAGCCAGCCAGACTTGTTTCTCTTCTCTCTTATCAACACCAACAAAGAAGCTTCCGTTGTTTTCTCCCAGAACCCTTCTCCTTTCATTTTCGCTTCTCTCTTCTTTCTGGGTGGTCCTTCTTTCTCTTCCCTTAATGGCTGAAAAGGAGGGTTTTGAGGTGGACCAGCTTGGGGTCATAGAAGGGACGAGCTTCTCTCAGCTGCTCTACGAAGTCGAACATGATGTGGTGGGTCTTTGTGTAGATGATCATCAATCCCCAATCTTCAACTACAACACCAACAGCTGTTCCTCGCTTTATTCCGCCACCGACCTTAAAACCCCCAAAATGCTCTGTTTCGGGGACTTTCAGAACAAGGACGGGGACGACCACCACCTAGGGGAAATTGGGTTTCCGGAGATTTCGATTTCCCGGCCGCCGGCTCAGAAATCAGGGCTCACATGCAGCGATTCCTCCTCTGTTTCTTCCACCAGCACCAAAGCGGTCATTTCTTCCTCCAAGTCTAATAGTAATGTAAGTGTTGCAAATTCGCAATTGATTGATTTTGTAATCATTTTTTTTTTTTGAAAAGGGATTGATTTGGTAATCATTATGTGGTGGTTGTTTTGGTCATGATTTTGGGTTTTGTTAGCAGAAGAAGCGAAACGGGGTGGCGCAAGAGCAGGTTCAATGTGCAAGCACCACAACTCAGGCCGGTCAGAGAAGCTCTAAGAAGCCTAAAACGGACAAGCCCGCTGCCGGAAAGGTTTGAAATTTAGACCGGAATTGCTTACCTTCTATCTGTTTTTATTGTGTAATTTCATCTGTGATTAATAACTAGGGTTTGTTTTTTTTTTCTTACAGAGGAGAGAGAAGCTGGGAGAAAGAATCTCAGCACTGCAGCAACTCGTTTCACCCTTTGGAAAGGTACAATCTTTCTCATAAAAACTAATTTATTTCATTTCTTGAAACCTACCCAATTTCAACACTATATCAAAGTTGGACAATTTCATTAAACTAGATTAATGGGGTTTCTTTGAACTGTGCAGACAGACACAGCCTCAGTGCTTCATGAAGCGATGGGATACATCAGGTTCCTGCACGACCAGGTTCAGGTTCTGTGTTCGCCATACCTGAAACGCTTGCCTTCATTACCTGTAAGTATTACTGGAACAAGAACAACCCACCAAAACAAACCCAGCCAAAATCCAACGCACCTTTGTCTGTCAGATTAATTTTGTTTCGACCTCCTTCCCCTCCCTCTCATTGATAACTCTTGTTGCGACCTGACCTGACCTGACCTGACCTTACTCCACGTCACCGTCATGACGCTCCATTGGACTCAGTCTCCGGACGGGTCCCACACTGACGTGACCGCACTTAAGTCTATCGTCCTTAGTCAACAGTCCCAGTTAAATTATGACTGATATTTTTCACCTTTTTTTTTACCGCGGTTAATTTTAGGCAATGTGATTTCAGGAGGGAGGAGGAGATGGGGCGGAGAAGAAGGACGAAGAAGCGAGGAGTAATGACCTGAGAAGCCGGGGGCTGTGTTTGGTGCCGATGGAGTACACTGCACATTTGGCGAACAACAACGGTGCCGATTTCTGGTCACCGGCTACAATGGCGAGCAACAACAACAACAATGTGTCATCGTCGACCGGATATTGATGAAGGACTAGTGAAGGTGCTTTTGTGTACATGGCCAAACCTAGAAGAAGACCTAGTGCCTGCTCGTTTTGGGAACCTACAACAATGACATGACAACGTAATTTTTGGGGTCAAAGGTGAAAAGGGTGAAAAGAAAATACAGGGGAAGGGGAAAAAGTGGGTAGTAGTAGAAGTAGTAATAGTGTCTTTAGCCTAGTAGGCGTGTGAAAATGGTTTTTGTAATTTTGCTTTTAATGTTATGAATTGGAAAGGGAACAGGGAAAGGAATGCTTGTGTGTTTTGGGGAAGGAATACGTGTGGGTTTTTGGCCAAGGTTGCCTTGGCATGGCTTACACATGTAAATTTCCTAGGGCTAACCAATTACCAATGTATTCTTGTATTCTTGTGCATTTCTTGGTTTTGGGCATTGGGGTTTTTGAGTAATAATTACAAGTAAATACTAGAAATTGTGGGTGTTTTTTTGTAAAAAGAAAAATAATTTTTTTATTATCTTAAACTCTCTTTTTGTAGAAAAATTTGGAAGTGCGAATTTCATTCTAAAAGCAAAAAAATGAGTATGGATTTCAAATTTGAGAGTAAATTTCATTCTCTTTCTTTTGATTAATTTTTTGTTTTATTTTGACATTTTGATGTTTTTGGCCAATTAATAATTATTAACTAGCATGTGCCCACACTATGTGTGGGTGTTTTTTTTTTTTTGGGATAAGAAAGTGGGTAGTTTCTTAACCAAAGCAGTTTTCTACAACAATAGTTATTGTTTATTTTATTTTAAGGAATTTAATTTCTTTTTAATTCTTTAAATTGACATTATTGTCCTTATTAGTTATTTGAGTTTCTAAAGTTTTTTAATATTAGAGGGTTATATTCGTTAAATATTTCAATTTTGGAGAGCAAGCTCTCTTCTCTTAATAATAGTATAGATTAGTATTTCAAAAAAAAAAAATAGTATATATTGGATAAGATAATTGTAATTGCAGTTAGCTGTTGGTTTCCCATGTTCAATGAATTTTTTATTTTTTTTTAATTTCACTATCTTTGGTGTACTCAGAAATGTTCACCCAGTTAGTAATTGACCAAGAAAATAATGCTCAACCACCATTGAATGTAAATTCAATGATGGAGTGAATTATTATTAAGTTGAGTTGTTTTCTTTTCCACCTTTGAATTTACATTTAAGGGTGATTGAACATTATTTTCTTGGTCAGTTGCTGACCGGGTGAACACCATTGTTGATGTACTAACCTAAGCTCTTTTTCCTTATCGAAAAAAAAAACCTCTTTTTTTTTTAAAATGCACTAATCTAACCTTAGTATATTAGATAAATCATTTTTAGAGTTTAATTTGAGCAAAGGGCAAATTTGGGTTATTGAAAGTTTAAATTTTTTTTTCTTTTCTTATTTTTCTGTTTCTCTTTTAATTTGACTGTATTATCCCTATATATTTTAGGGTTCTTTCTCGTATACCCAAAAAGCTCTGGTATTTTTCCCAACTGCCCAACACTTTTGTATTACACTGTTCTTTTTAAGAATAGACTAACAAGGATAAGTCTTTATCTAAATGCCATTTGTATCCTATATTAACCTGTGGTTTTGCTAATACTGTTTGACCAAACAAAATTCATTTTAAACGACAAAAGCAAAACAAAACTAGCCTTCAACATGCCTAAGTTTTTCTCCTAACGGCCTCTTGCCTAACGGATACTTTAACAGGCGGAATCACTGCTGTTTGTCTTAGTTTTGGTTTTAAAACTGGTTTTTTCAGTTGAATAGTACAATCAGAACCTTAGATTTCTACAAGATGCAGACATTTGGATAGAGACCTAGGACTAAAGATGAAGATAACTATATAATGACAACGATATTTGTTGAAGAGGTGGATGAGTTACCACATGAATTCATTTATTCAAATAATATACATGTTAAACATTCAGAGCCTCATTCTCAGGTAAACAGCAAAAGCTGTTTAGCTATCCATAAGAATGAGAACATGTACTTACTTGTACTGAAGCACACTACTTCACTTCTAGATAGGAATGGAAGCTCACTACTATGGCTCTTTTCGAATATCGGATTGATGTTTCCGTTTTCGAATGCCTTACAAATGAAACTAAAGCTCCTTATATAGAGAGCGGACCTCAAACTTGAATTCAAAACACAAAAATGTACAGAACAACTCCGTGATCTTCTGCTTTTCTAAGTGCTCCTGATGATGGAGGTCGGACAGGGAAAAGCAAAAGCATTTGGGTGAAATGTTTTTCACCTTCTTCTTTTCTGAAAAGCAAAAGTATCTTTTTGAAAAAGGGAACAGTTGCTTTTTTGTTTTGGTGCTTTTTTCTTTCACCAGCTGCTACATGTTGTCATCAGTCTCTGAGTTGTGGCCAAAGACAAATGAGTTGTTGTCTGCTTGGGCCATTCTAACTGTTGTAGCATTGTCTTCTACGTCTGTGTCGACATACATCTTGTAGTGGTTGTCGTTTTCAAGTTTGTCCATCCACTGCATGCATGCCATTGTTGAGTCTATCTCTTTTCTGGTGAGGGATAGGAATAGGTCACTGCTGACTACGTCAGGATGATCGTAAGCAGTGATAATAATCTTCTCTCCTGCTGCCAGTAAGGTATTGCTGAGGTCTTCAGAGATGATCTTCTTCATGTATTCCAGAGCCATGGCCTTCATCCATGGGATGCTAGAGTTTGGTTGGCCATTATACCCAACACAGGCAGGTTGCAGATATTGTCTTGGAATAATTCTCACATAGTGATATGGAGCAATATATTCAACCTCACCATTTGCTTGCTGGATCCATTCTGGAGGAGTGGATCTAAACTTCAGACGAAGCGTACAGTCTGTTTTTCTAACATTCTTGACTGTATTGACGATGATGGGCGGCAAACCTTTTAGATCATCATTAGTTTTGGTCCACAGATTATGGACAAAACCATTTTCAACAAGCCAAAGCTTGTGTTCTTGCGGATGTTCACTTTGAACATTTACCAGGTATCTTCCAACATAAGGTCCTGCAATGATGAAGAGGGTTGGAGGAACTAAGTCTTCTAAATGGTGCCTTCCTATTAGATGATGGAATTCATGCCAGTCTGATTCTTTGAGTGCTATGATAGGGATCCTAGCACTTTCAGGATTTTCTAGGAAGTGAATTTTTTCTTTCTTGACAGCACTCTGCTGTAATTCTTCGAACTGTGGTCTTGCATTCTCGTAAAGTTCTTCAGCTAATGCAAAGAGAGCTGGAAACATTAGACCACTGCTTCTTTCCTGAAAGGCAAATAAAAGATTATCCAGAATTGCCTTCTGGTGGTAAGCTAATCTCCTGCCAGTTCTGAACACAGGAGTATCAAAAGTCCGAAGTTCATAATTGAAAACATTTATTACTCCAGTTGGAGTAGGTTTGCTTTTTGGCAAAGCAACAGCCGTCAACGGTCGTTTTATGAGCCTTTACCGTCTGCCGTTTGAGACGGGCTAGTCAATCCTTTACCCTGGGATTGATCAGTTGTGGCTAAGCCTCTTGGACTTAGCAGGAATCTCCTGAGGATTTTTTCTTTGGGATCCTCATTGGTTTCATGTTCTTTCCCAGCTCTTCTGCTTCTGGGATTGCAACCTTCGTCGTCGTCATCATTTCTTTTGCTGAACATGGCTAATTCTCTTGTTAAGGCGTCTGGAAGATAGTTCTTGTTTCCTGCAATTAATTCAACAACATAATCATATTGGTTAAGGAATAATTGCCAGTTAGCTAGTCTTCCTCTATCAGCAGCTTTATCAAGTTTGAAATTTTTGAAATTCTTTACTCTGGCACAATCGGTGCGGACAGTAAAAGGTTTTCCAAGGAAAGCTGAAGAATTTAAAATTGTTTTCTTAACAGCCAAAATTTCTTTTTCCCCTGTGGGATAATTCAGTTCTACAGGGCTGAACTTGCCACTACAAAATTTACAGATCTTTTCAATGTTAGTTCCAGGCGTTTTTGCCAGAACAACACCGGACCAGTAATTATCACTCGCATCTGTTTGGAGGATAATTTCATCATTCTCTTCTGGTTTTTGAAGAGGAGGGAGGTTTTTGCAGAGATTTTTTATCTGCTTCACAATTTTCTCATCGTCTTCTGTGAAGTTCCATTTTCTTTTAGAACTTGTTTTAGGAGATAACATTGCTGTTAACCCTGATATTTTTGGGATAAAATCTCTCCCATAATTTATGACACCAAGGAATCTCTCTAGACTCTTAGCATCAGGAATTTTATCTGGGAATTTCCAGATCTTCTCAAGGATATGAGGTTGGAGTTTTATTACTCCATTTTTAATATTTATTCCTAGGAAATCAACTTCATCAAGGATAAAGAAGATTTTCTTTTCACCTAGGATGATTCCATGCTGAACTATCAGCTGTACAACCTCATGAAGGTGTTTCATATGTTCTTCTCTGTTTTTGGAGAAGACCAGAATGTCATCTATGTAGACGACGCAAAACTCCGCAACATGCTTGAAGATATCATCCATTTTTCTCTGGAAGATTGAGGGAGCTTGCTTTAAACCAAAATGCATTACTAACCATTCGTAATGTCCTTGTGGTGTTCCAAATGCAGTGAGAGGTACACTCTCAGGATGCATTTTGACCTGCCAGAAACCCGACTTTGCATCGAATTTTGAAAAGACTTTGGCTCCTCTGAGCTGATTGATCAGTACTCTTACTTGAGCAATTTGATAACCGTCTTTGACAGTCTTCTTGTTGACATCTCTATAGTCAATCACCATTCTAGCTTTTCCTCTTAGAGTTTCTGCATGATTTCTCACGTAGAAAGCTGGAGCATAATGAGGGCTAGTGGAAGGTTGAATTAATCTCTTTTTCAGGAGATCTTCAATATCTTTTCTGAATTCTTTTTGGTCTTCCTCTTTGTACTGAGGAATGACTTTGACATGACAGATAGCATTCATGTCATGTAATCTTAATTCACAGACCACTGGGTCTTTTTCCCAAAACTTCTGAGGGTCTACATCGATGTTTTGCTCGAGTAGTTTCTTGATTTTCTCAAGAGTGGGAATTTTCTGAGACTCAAGCTTATTCTGAAAGTGCTTGAGGTTGTGCTCGTGGATGAAACTAGCTTATTCTTCTTCACTAGTTTCTTCTTCTTCTTATTCTTCAGAAGATTCTTCAACAAGTAGTTCTTCTTGTTGCTTGATTTGGAGTATGGGTTCAAATTTGGGTTTGTAGGGGGTAAGATCACCACTATTCTGTTGCGATCTCTGATATTGGGTAGTAAAGTTTGGACCTACAATACTTTTGGCTTGAATAAGCCTATCAGCCCAGAACACCCGTTCTCCTTTTCTGAAGCCTATTGCTTCTTCATCCTGAATAAATCTCTGTTGGAGAATGAAATCATTTCCCAACAAAAAATTTGCGCCTTGGCCTTCAGATTGCCAGACGTTGTGGATGATAAATGTTCCTCCACCAATGGTGATGTGAACATTTTTTGCTACTTTATTCATGGTGAGATGGCTTCCATCAAAAGTAACACCAGTAGCTGTTTTCTTTTCTTCTTTCCAGAGATTTTCTGGAATTGCAAATCTTTTTGCAACTGTAAATCCCGATCCATTATCTACAAAGGCATGTAGATGATATTTTTTATGATCCGGGAATTTTAGTCCGATCTCTATGTAGTTGCTGTATCTACTAGTAGAGACGACTTTCGATTGTTGAAGCTCATTTTCCTGAGCTTGTTCCTTTGGAATGAATGGTTTACATTCTTCTGGAACAATTTCTGTTGGTTCAACCAGTTCAATATCTTCATCAATTTTTTCTTTATTGATGTTTTCTTCCTTTATTTTCGAGGAAGATGGTTCCATGATTTCTTGGAATAAAGTTTCCACTTCTTTCTCTTTTTGTTCAGAGAAATATTCTTCATATTCTTGTTCAACCAATTGGCTGATAAGGCCATTTTTGGTTTTTCTTCTTGCTTCAGCTATGAAGCATTCTTTGTGATAAGTCTTTTTTGACTCTTTACAAAACATAGGGAGATCATTCTTTTCGTGACATAAACAGTAGTCACAAACGAATGTACCAGGGTTCACCTGATAAGAAGACATTAAAGATTCCGTCTTGCTTTCTTCCCAGTTTTTGATTTTTAAAACATTCATTTGTCTGGATTCGAAGTACTCTACTTCAGAATCTATCTCAGACTCAGATGAATCTTCTTCTTCAGACCAGGCAGAGTAAACTGACCTGTCGTCTTCTTCATCCTCAGAATAGGCTATTTCGTAGCCTTTCATGTTGGCAGTTTCTACTATATGCTCATATTCTTCAAAGAGAGCTTTAGTAGATCTTTTACCCTTTTCAGGGCATTCATTGGCATAGTGCCCTTCAGCTTTACATAACCAACATCTGCAAGCTTTCTTGCTTGGTTGTTTATGTTGATGAGTATTCTACTTTTTCTTGAAGAATTTCTTTTTTGGATCTTCATCCTGTTGTTTCTTGTAATTGGAACTTTTCTTGAATTTCCAATCTTTTCTTTGATTACTCTTTTTGAATTTTTTAGAGTAATATTTTCCTTTCTTTTTTCTGTAGAACTTGGATTCATGACATCCCCAGTTGGTTGGCATATCCAATATTCCGTAACAGAAATTTTCAACTCCTTTGAGTTGTTTCTTAGCCATCTTTGCTCTAAGATTGGCTTTGCATTGTTCTTTCAGTAATTGCCGGATTCTATCGGCAATTCCTCCAACTGAAAATCTTTCAATTGGTTTTTCTGCTATGCTTTCTCGCACAGCTGTTCTCCATGGTTCAGGGAGTTTCCTGTGCAACAGGTTGACTAGATCAGTGCTTTCTAGTTCACCAATTGTACAGTAATATTCTTGAAATTCATTCAAGTATTCTTCAAAATATCTCATGTCACAAATTTTGAGAGCATAGATATTTGATTTGGCCGTTTCTCTGGCTTTTTCACTCATATTTGCAGAATCTCCACAGAACTGATCGTACAAGGGCACTGCAAAATCATACGGAGATTTTGAAGCTTTTATATCTTCCAGCCATTCTTTTCCTCTGGCTGTTTCTTTGAAAGAGAAATAATATTTCTTAGCTACTCCGGTGAGAGTAGTTTCAAAGTACATCTGAAGATCAGGGGCTTCGAATTTTCCAAAGGTGAGAGCAGATGCCATCATCAGGCTGTCTACCCATTGGTCAAGAGTTTTTCTCTTGTCTAGAGTTTTATCCAAATCTAACCAGATACCAAAATTGGTAATCGGTACTCTGGGTATCTTGTCCTCTGGGACAAATCTTTGAGAATTTCTTTCTCCATCTCTGCCAGTAGGGGCTTTTTGTATAGGGAGTTTTACTTTTCCCTTTTCTCTTGTGATGAAAGTTTTGGAGCTTTCTCCTTCTTCCATTTCAACATCTTGGTAGGGAAGGAGTTTTCTTTCCTCTCCTGGTTTGAAGTTTTTCATTTCCTCGATTAGTTTCTCTAATCGTTCAGGGTTCTCGCAAAATTCTGCTTCTTCATAAAGATCATAGAGCTTTTGTGCTCTAAGCATATTAACTGGTCTATTTAGATCAGCTTCTAGGTCTTCTTCAGTAATTGGCTCTTCAATAGTGGTTTTTGTGCCACTAGTACTAGCTTCTCTAGTGCTATAGCTTCTTCTGAGAAGATTTTTGTTTATCCTGATATTCTCAGGACAGACATCACTTTTTCTGTGATTGTCAAAATTTAGACTGATTTCTCCAGTCTTTCTGCTTTCATAAATTTTTGCTTTTGCATTTTCTGCTGGTAGCTTCGGACCAGATAATTTCCATTCAATAGAAAACGTTACTTCATTCCAAGTAACCTTGTGGATCTGTTGTGAATGGTTCTTCTGACTGGTGAGGAATCCAGTAGTAAGACCAGGGATGTTTGATATCCTTGTCTTTGGCTCTACTGTGGTACTCATCAGTTTATAGTATATCCTGTATACTATTGCCAATTCTTGCATATCATTTTTCATAGATATGCCATCTGTCTTGACTCTCAGTCGGAGACAGTGAGCTGCATCTTTCAAGCTGGTAGAGAAGTTGGGGAAGCAGTTGAAATATGCTACTTGATTGCACAGAGATGCTTCAAGGGTTCCCAAAAGACTAGCTTGAAAATCTGTTAGTCTATTGTCTTGTAAGACACATAGAACTGAACAGTTTATGCCTTCTCGAGCAAGAAGTTTTATGCCTACTTGGACTGCTCCAATGTGCATAAATTGATAATTTTTTGCTTTTGCTCTGGCAACTTCAGCAGGAGTGATCAGTAAAAGATCGGTTTCTCCTGTTGTAGAGGGGGTTGTAAATTCCAGTAATTTGAAATGATGGCTATCCATCAGGTCAAATGTTCCCCTTTTGTATATCTGTTTGAAATCTAGCTTTGGAATTGAGGCGTTTTTTTACCTCATGCTCGATTTCATTGTATTCAAATTCTTCAGCATTTAGGAGTTGTACTCCTTTCTTTTTCCCGAAGATGCTCATCATGTTAACATCTCGAGTTTCTTTCGGATTTTCATTCCGAATACTAGTAGAACTAGTTGATGGATCTAGAAAAATCGGAACAGGATTCTTCTCAGGTTTTTCTAATGGTTTGAATCCATTAGCCTTCTTTGGTTTTACTGTAGGCACTTTCTTGTCCTTCAGTATATTTTTCATAGAATCCAGCGTTTTTTGTTGTTCAATGATTTTTCTACTAACACTTGTTAGCTTTTCTTCTTCCGTTTTTGCCTTTTTGGAAGATCTTTGATATAATCCAGTTTGTTTTCCAATTTTTCTAATTGGTGGATTATAACAGGAATTTTTTCTAGATGTTCTTGATATCTAGAAATTTCTTTCTGCAGGATCTGATATTTTTCATCAGAAGATTTTAATAGAGAATTCAGTCTCTCTATTATTAAATCAGACATTGTCCCCATTGGGGATTCCCCTGTTGAGCTATTTTACAAGCTCTGATACCAGTGATTTGCGGATCTAACCAATGCTCAGGTAATCAAGAGGTTTTTGTTCCTCTTCCAGAATATATAAGAGATTATCAATATCTTCTTCTAATTTATAAATTCTGGTTTGAAGCCTATAGATAATATCCCAGTAGTTGGGAGTTTCTCTGCTAAGACTTTCTCTATATTCTTTTAACTTTCTCAGTTTTTCTCTCTCTTTTTGCAATTCTTTGCTAGTATTTTTATAGATAGCATTTAACTCAAGTCTGTCAACGATTGAAATCTTGAATAGTAAAGTGTACTGTTTACCTTTGAAATAGAGGATGAATGCAACAGCTGTATCTATTTAAACAAATATAATTCTTATGGGCCCACCACGTTTCAACAGAACAATAGACAACAGATATTTAAAGAAAACCAACTGACAGGGACTTCAAAGAAGGGTACTACTGGTAAGAAATTTGATAAGATGGGTTGGTAGTAGGGCTGGGCTCGGGTCGGGCCGGGCCTGAAATTTGGTGAGACCGAGACCAAGCCCGAAACAATCGGTCCGGACCGGTTCGGGCTTTTTCAAAATTGGAAACCGACATAAACCGATCCCAAATGGGCCGGTTCGGTCTTCGGGCTTTTCGGGCCCAAAATCCTGTTTCCCAGCTTGTCCAAATAATATGCAAAATATGCACAAAATTGGGTAAGAAGCGTGGTTTGAACCCCTGACCTCTTACACATAGGCCTTACTCCCAACCACTGGAGCACTAGACTCTCTCAGTATATTATGTGCAATGTTTATATTTATATCGTCCTAGGTCATCCCAGAACCTATTTAAATATAAATATTGCACAAGACTCTATGCCTTTTACTTTCTGACTTTCTCCTCTCTCTTTCTTTTCTTCGACACTCTTCTTCTTCCTCTGCAATTCTACATATCTTTATCTTCTTCTTCTTCTTCTTCTTCTTTTTTTTTCTTTCTTTTTTCTTCCTCCCCAATCCCCATTATGCAATTCTCTATTTATCATATATTCATCAAATCATCATCAATTAGATCATGCTCACCGAAGGGAATGATTGCCAGCAAAGCAGAGCAGAGAAAAGAAGTGGAAGACGATGAAGAAGAAGAAGAAGAAGAAGGGCCTGAATTCAAATGACTATGGGTTCCTCATTCGATTTTGGATTTGGATTTGGGTTTGGTGATGGTGAGTGATTTAGCTTTGGAATTAATTGGACAAACTGGGTTTCAGATATTGGAATCAAAATCCAATCTTTTTTAGCCTTCTGATCTTCTTCTCCGATCTGGGTGTATGAAATATTAGTAGTGTTTGTGTTGGATCTGGAAATGATGCAGTTGTGGTTGATGGGTTGTTGTTTCGGGTCGTCGGAGCATTTTAGGTTTGCAAATGGAGGGGAAAGGTTTAGGAGGAGGAGGAGCTGGCTTGAGAGGAGATTGAGAGAGGCCGAGATGGAGGAGAAATCGGTTCTTCTCGGTCTTTCGGTCCCGGAAAATATCAAGCCCGAGCCCGACCCGATAAACTGTAATTCGGGTCGGGTTTTGCACCGAACCGATATTTTCCAACACAAAACCAAACCGAATCGGGCTTTTTTGATCGGTTCGGGTCGGGTTCTCGGGTCCAGACGCCCAGCCCTAGTTGGTAGGAATGGAAAAGAGAAAGAGTTGTGTAAAGAGGAATAAAAATAAGACACTGGGGTGTATGAGAAGTATTCTCAGGAATCTGGGGTGTATGAGCATTAACCCTATATTTTATGAGTAATTGAGTATGAAAGTTTATTAATATTTCAGGGTTATTTTGGTATAATTTTTCAGTTTTGGTTAACAAAGTCTCTTCTCCTAATATATACTAGTCTTCTTCCACACATGCTCTGCATGTGCAAGTATTTTTATTTTTATTTTTTCAGAAAGAAAAAAAGATAATGGATTAAAACAGTTATTGTAGAGAGAAGTTAGTGGGAGACAAAAGTGGGCTATGAGATTTTTTTAAAAATATTTTTTTAATAAAAATATAATTTGTAATTGTCCTAATTGCCCTTGTGCTTTAATTAATTCTCAAAGTTTTTTAATATTTCAGGGTCATTTCTGTCAAATTTTTTAGTTTTGGCTAACAAAGCCTATTCTCTTAATAATAGTATATATATATATATATATAAATATATAAATTTATAAACACGTACAAGCTAGCTATTTCTGTTGACAAATAAAAATTTGCATATCTTCTGTAACGACTCAACTTTATAACTTTTTCGCACATTAGAGTTCTTTGAAACTCCAATAATACAGTTTGGAGTTACCCGCGCCCCCATCGCCGAAGTCGTACGACAAAGTTCAACTGTAAAACAAAGTGTGATACATGATTCTCGCCATATTTGTCTCATTAATGGGTTATTGTCGACATTAAGCCTCCAAACAATTTGTCATCTCTTTTTTCATACTTCCCACAAGATTTCGGTCTTGTGTCAGAATATTGTGTGCTAGGATCTTCTTGAGAATTCATCCAAGAGTATGAACTCATTATAAAATCCAAAGGTTCATACAAACCTCAAAAATATTTTTAAACAGAAAAGAACAATAAACCACACCTCCCAATCCGTTGGTTATCACTCTTCTTCTTTACCAAACTTCTTGGGTCTTGCCTCATCATGTTTGTTTTGAGTTTTTGGATTTGTATAGAAAGTGCGGGAGTCTTGAATATGAAGAGGGGACTGGAGACATGCCTCATCAATTTTTAGAGTGCCCATAACACTAACCAACAACCCAGTATGAATTTTATACATTTGAAGTTGAGTCACAATTGGCATATACATTTAGGCACTAAAATTATGAAATTAACTTGTCTTTGATCCTTCATCGACCCAATTTGTTATTGAAACATGGCTGGTACAAGAAGAGTGCGAGCCATGTCAGCAATATATAGGACGATGTTTGCATGTAGCAAGACAATTCTGTTAAGGAGTGTGAGGACAAGAAAATCGATTGTGAATCTCAAAAGGTAAGCACCCAATGGGAAAGACTGATTATCGTATTCCTTGCCGTCATCACTTTGAAACTGTTCAGAATAGCAGAAGATTCTGTTTTGATATAAGAAAGACAGTTTTTGAGTTGCTCAAGAAATAAAGACGGAACAGAAGTTACTTTGTAAAGACCATGTCTACAAGAACCAAAGAAAGGAAGAGAATCATTTGATTTATCAAATATGTAAAACTTTCGAGAATCAAATATACGTATAAAACATTGTCATCTTGACAGAGTTGAGCAATAAATTTCAAATTTTTAAGCGTTGAGGGAATTATCATAGACATTGTACAACACCTATATAAGAGTTAGAGCCAAGCAAATTAAAGTGATATGCATGATACTCTTATAAGCGATTGGCATCTGAAGTGCATTGCCACTAAGAACAAAGGTATATATAGACAGTGTACGTACCAAACATATTGTTGCAGAAGTCTCCAATTGTCAGTCATACGAGCGATGCGTCAGCATTCGGATACCGAGCAGTATCATAAGGAAAAGAATTCAAATGAGCATGAAGTCCATAAGCGGCTTGAGAGAAAGGAAACTGCGATAATGTTGGACTAAGTGGGAGCAAAATGATAAATCCTGAGGCATAATTGGCAATGATCACTTGTTGCCGTAAACCCCAAAAAACGATATGTGCATCGGAAGAGCCCATGTCAGAGAATTTAGAATATATATAAGACATTTTTGGTGAATAAAAACTATAAAATGATGAAAAGAAAACAAGAGGAAGAAGACGTAACAAAAGCAAACCTGGAAAGATTGCTTTGTGCGATCGATGCAGCTATGAAACAGTGGGGAATCAACCGTGCTACTCTAAGGGAATAAGAAAAGCGGTGGCACTGTTTGGGCTAGCTGTAGCGGCGTGAGTAGAAAGCAGTGATAATATGACAGCTGCAAAAATTTGGCAGCAACTTGATTAGGGAGAGAGCAAATAGTCGCAGCATCGAGAAGAAGCGTTGTTGGTCAGGTAGTGATATTTTTGTGAGACTTGAGAAGTGAGATGAGATCGTGGGATTGGGGCAGTTGTGTGGCTGAGCAGTACGTGAGCTCAAGTTCTTTGAGAAACGGTGGTTTAAAGAAGGGAGGAGATGAAGAAAATCCAAGAGACATCCTTCTCAGCTTTCATACCATGAAAAATTAAGTTGGTTAACTTCGCGTTGATCGAGAACTTTTGAATTTATATAATATGCTAACACTGCTCATATCCTGAGTCTAATAAAAAGTAATTGCGGCAGTTACACACAGGGAATTACAATCTGAAGATTGTGCTATCAACATAATCAGGACAAAGAAGGAATGTAGACATGTTACATGAATCCTAGCTAGTTCTAATTGTACGAGTTAAGGAGGTGGTTTAACAAAGACGGAGAAGAGTACGTACCAGTACCTAGGTGTGTTTTTGGGTGCCAATTCTGTCTCTATCTCTCTTCCTCCCACTTTTCCTCTCACTCCTCCTTCGGAAGATTTTTTTTTCTTTCCCGATTTTGGCAAGTACATCTTCTTTTGATTTATTGTCCTAAATTAGCAACTTAATTTCAAATCTGTAGCCTTTTAGGCTAAATTATATATGAAATTAATTAATTTTTCTAGTTTAAAGTTACTATGAGAACAATTGTGAACCTAGTTTTATTTTTGAAATTTTTATTCGACTTCAAAGTTTCGACTTTTCTTAATTTGGTATTCGGTTTGCTTTGTTTTATTTGTTGTGAATTGAGAGGGTAGAGAAGAACCGGACACTTCACAATCAGTTTGATACTAAAACTTCAAGTTTTCTGAATTCTAAGAAGTTTGAATGATACGTGAGTTTCAAAAACAAAAAATACAAAAATTAAAAGAAATTTTTGCACATGGAAATTAGGCAAAAGTGGCTCACTATTATTTTTTTTCTTATTAAATATTGTGATCACTAAATTCAATTCTGTATCCTCAGTTGATTCCATGGGATATTACCTAATCATGACGAAATCCACAAATGATGCTTCACCAACCAATTACATATCATACCTATTTCAAATTTATCTGCATATATAACATTATATAAAAAAAGAACCAGATTGGTATGTACCGTATTTGTGAGAAATAAGATAACACTCCTACATGAAAGACAGATCCTACCACAAGATTAGAGGATCTATCTAGTCGCTTCCCAAAACCCGGCCCCCCCATTTCAATAATGAAAAACAGATAAGTGATTATTAATTGTAGCAACGAGTCCTACGATGAACTTTCTTATTGGCCTTTGCCAACCTCGAAATTAGTTTCGTCTCTTATTGTACCAATTGTTATGTTTTCATTCTATAAATTTTGTGTGATTAGTTGGACAATAATACATGATAGATATCTTAAAACTGAAACACATGATATTGAATAAATAATAACTTCGTGAACTTCTGATTAGCTCTTAACTCAGATCAATTGATAAACCTTGAATCACGCAAAAAAAATCTAGTCACAATATTTTGCACCTCACTTCATCAGAAGAAAGAAAATAAAAAATTCCTACAAAAAAGAAAAAAAAAATAAAACCGACCCGGATCCGACCGTTAAAAACCCGACGAGTCGGTGCATATAAAAGCCCGTGTCTCAATTTGCCGCTTTCATTTGAATAAAACGTCAACAGCTTCCCCAACACACTCTCAATTCTCTCCTTCTCCAGAGATACTATGAGTTTGAATTCGTCAAAATCGTCTGGTTCAAAATCCAAGCGAAGCTTCAATTCCAACAATTCCAGTAACAACAACAAGAAGAAGACGAAGATTAGCACCAACCAGAAAACCCTAGGCGGCGTCTCTTGGGGAGCCAATTCTCTCTCCTCCTCTCGCTCCTCCTTCCAAAGATCCCCCTTTCCCGATTTCGGCAGGTACATCTTCCTTTGATTTGTTCTCCTAGATTTCTCGGTTGATTTCAAATCAAATTGGCTTTTAGGCTGAATTGTAGATGGAATTGATTTTTGTAGCGGAAATTAGGACAACTGCAAACCCTAGTTTTGGGTTTTCGAAGTTTTATTGAATGATCGAGGTTTTGTTCTTTTACTGATTGGAATTAGGTTATGTTTTTTGTGTTTTTTGGGCAGTTATATGGTGGAGAAGAACAGGAAACTTCAGAATCAGTTTGATGGTGAAGCTTCGAGTTGTTTGGGGTCCGAGAGGAGTATTTTTCGTGGGGTTTCGATTTTCGTAGATGGTTTCACAGTGCCTTCTAGTCAGGTTTATATGCTTTCTCAAAATTTTGGATTATTTACTGCTGACAGTTATTTGGCTGCCTAGAATTGATGTCATATAGAAGACATAAAATGAAAAGTCGAGAAGAAACCAAGCTGCAGATTTCATTTCAAACTATAATTTGAATCAATTGCTAATACCGAGATTTTGAACATTAGCGTGAATTGAAACTAAGTAGTAGAGAATGCTTAATTTGAGCTTCCTTTTTACTGAGTTCTATGAATCATTCTTGGCAATCAATGGCGAGGTGTTGTTTCTTGTGGGTTTTCTTTTTGTTGTTGTTAATGTTAAGCTGTTTCAGGAACTGAGAGCGTCCATGGTGCATTATGGTGGGAGATATGAGAATTACTTTTCAAGGCGTTGTGTTACACATATCATCTGCAGTAATCTTCCTGACAGTAAAATAAAAAATCTGAGGTTTGTGTTGTTTTCCTTTCAGATTGTTAAAATTGGAAAATTGAGCTACATTTCTTTGGCCCTTTGTTACTATCCAATACATTTGATTTCTGTTTTTGATCTTGTTACAGGTCTTTCAGTGGAGGGCTCCCAGTTGTGAAGCCTAACTGGATTGTAGATTCAGTTGCTGCTAACAAACTCTTGAGTTGTAAGTGCTTGGACATTCTCTTCACCTTCCATTTTTTCTTAATGTCTATGGCTCAACTTTCCCATACTACAAAGTACCAACTAATTCAGGACTTGTCTTGATGCATGGTACATTTGTGTTAAATGCAACTGAAACCAGCATGGAGACACTGGATTAGGGGGTATTTGTTCAAGGAAATAGTTGGTGCAAGAGTGTATCATGTTATCCCTTTTATTACTAGTCATGTTTTGAAGACTTCTAGTCATGGTCCTCTTTTTCGGTTTTTGAGAGGATTTCAGGAAGTATCGTATACGTTTTTTCTTACTCATGAGGGAATTACTTTTTCTGATTGCAGGGGTTCCTTACCAACTTGAACAGGTTTCTTGTAACCAACCAAGGTTGTCAGCCTTCTTTGCTCCGAAGATAATCCCTAACTGTGATGATGCTTTGAGAGATACATCTGATCAAGTGAAACCTGAAAGTGAGGATACATCTTCGGTAGGAACCAGATTAGAAGATGATAACAAATCAGTATGCAGATCCACTGAACACGAACAGGAAAGTAGCAGAGAATCTGATGATATGATATATGAAAACACCGATGGACAATTTGGTGAGGAGTTGTATACAGGTGAAAAATATTCTGAAGTTAAACAAGAAGAAACGCCTACTTCAGATGCAGAAGATAATGTCAGCATAAAGGATGAAGTTAAATCTAGTACCCCCCACCAGCACTCTGCTTCAGTTAGCAGTAACTGCTTGCCAAGCTCAGAAAATTTTGGGTCTAATCGAAGTCATTCAACTCTTGGGGATCCCAAGTTTGTGGAAAATTATTTTAAGGTACTGATTTAGAAAATCAATTTGTGCTCAAACTTGTTAGTGGACATTGTGTCATCATGTATTTGATGAAATTTTATTGATTCCTTTTGTTTTTAAAGTCAGGTGGTTTTCTCACCAGATTTACTTTTTCAGTCCATGAATTACTGAGAGACTCTTTCCTTTCGTTTCTTGAATTTTAGATTTTTCTCAATTATGCTAATGTGCAAACCTTATGCTTAAATACTAACCAACCAAAGCTTTAAAGAATAAGGGCACTCCTTTTTTTAACGGTACCATTAAAATTGCATGAGGGGGGTAGTTCCAACCTTTTGATTGAGATGGTACTGATGCATTTACTTATATGGTTTGAAAACTTTCCTATCTTGAGTTATATATTTAATGGTTTAGATGGATATTGTTATATAGGTACATGATTACTATTTACTGTCATTTACTCGTACTGTATTGGAAGTACTTAACTGAAGTCTTTGGTAATATTCCGTTTTGGTCTGCAGAGCTCAAGGCTGCACTTTATAGGAACCTGGAGAAATCGGTATCGCAAGCGTTTTCCTAGTTCGTCTAAAGGGTTGGACAACACAGATTCTAACCGTTGTGCTCCTGATAGTTCTCTGAAGACTCCCATTATACATATTGACATGGTAATATGGTACACTCTACTCCAGTTCTGTTTTACCTGAATTGTTATTGCACGTTTCTAAAATTCAGTCTTCCCTTGCCTGTGCTGTTTGTTGACGGTCATCGCTTTCGTTTTCTCCCAACTCCCATATATAGGTAGTTTTGTTATCAAGACGATTGTGTAAAAAACTGAGGTTTCAGATTCTTATTTCCAACACCAAACACTTCTCAAATATTTTGCATTAACATAACTTTCAGGGGAATTCATTGCTTGAAATTATCTTATTTCCATCACCATTCAATATTCAAAATCAAAACCTCTTATCTTCAGGGTAAATCTTTTGTAAAAGTAAGTTGTTTCTAATATGAAAATCATAATTGCAAGGGAGGCTGAAATGCTTTACCCTGTCTAATGATGGATTCATCTCAACTGTCAAGTTGAATGGTTTTGGGAATGTACAAACTGAAGATCTTAGACTAGCTGGAAGTTTTCTGTGTTACTAAAATACTTGTCAATATGCTGTAGGACTGTTTTTTTGTGTCCGTGGTCATCAGGCAACGCCCTGAACTTAAGGATAGGCCTGTAGCTGTATGTCATTCTGATAATCCAAAGGGGACTGCTGAAATTTCATCTGCAAACTACCCTGCTCGAGATTATGGTCTGTTTTGGTAACAATTTTTTATAGCAGTTTTTTCTTTTTCTTTTTTCCTGTCGGTCATTCTTTTGTTTCCACTGGGTATGTTCTGTGTGGTTAGCAGTCTTCTTAATGTGTATTTTCAGGAGTGAGGGCTGGGATGTTTGTCAGAGATGCTAAGGCACTTTGTCCACACCTTGTCATTCTTCCTTATGATTTTGAAGCGTATGAGGAGGTTGGTTCTCGGAGGACATCATTCTCTTATGTTTTAAATTGCTGCTAGTTATCTTCTTTGTTTCTTATATCCTTACTTTGGCAAGTTTAGTGGATTTCTATGAGCCATATGATCTGTTGTACAGGTAGCTGATCAGTTCTATGACATTCTGCATAAGCACTGCAGAAAAGTACAAGTACGCTTTTGGAAACCTATTTTATATATCTTGTTAATACTTATTTCTTCAGTTGTGTTTTTATTAATATGCATGTTGTTGAATTTAGGCAGTAAGCTGTGATGAAGCATTTTTAGATGTCACATACTTGGAAGGGGTAGATATGGATATGTTAGCCTCAACTGTAAGACAAGAGATTTTTGAGACTACTGGATGCACTGCAAGTGCTGGCATAGCTAGAAATATGCTGATGGCTCGCCTTGCAACAAGAACTGCTAAACCAGATGGTCAATGCAACATTCCTCCCGAAAGGGTATGTATTTGAAATGTAGTTCATTGCAACTGTTGTGCTTGTCATCATGAATATTATGTGCAGTCTGGCTTACTTAAATTGTATGGTTTTTGTATTAGGTGGATGATTATTTATATGAACTTCCCATCAAGACGCTTCCAGGAATAGGACACGTTCTAGAGGAGAAGCTGAAGAAGCGAAATGTTTTGACGTGTGGACAGTTGCGTATGATTCCTAAGGTGTCTTTATTTATGCATTTCTATCTCTCATTTTTTATCAGTTGGACCATAGATTTAAGTATGTATCAAACCTCAAATTGTAACTGAACTGGATTTTATAAAGTTTTTGTTTGATTCATCAGTAAGAAAGTTTATTGAAATGATATGGGGACAGTTGAGGTACACAAAAGATATGAAAAGAGAGAGAAAAAGAGAACAGCTAACTTAGGAGTGCAAGTTGTTACCCACTGTTAAGTCTTAAAGGTTTGATGACGACTTCCAGAATCATTTGCTGAGATACTATTAAATTGGAATATTTATTGCAACACCCTGCTTTAGAGAACTTTTTTTTGTTGTTGTGGTTCATGGATCAGCTGTTAATCTGAATTCTTCTAACCCCAATAAAATAGTTTGTGGTTTTATCATATTATTATGTGGAGATGTTCAAGCATCTGTTCTGTATGTTTTCTTGGCTTATTCAGGACTCTCTTCAAAAGGACTTTGGAATAAAAATTGGGGAGATGTTGTGGAATCATAGTAGAGGCATAGATAATCGTCTAGTTGGGGTGATTCAGGTTTGGCAAGGAGCATAACTTCTTGGCTTCTCTCCTCTGAGGCTACTGATTTTTTCTTATATTCCTGTTTTGCGTTAAATTCTCCAGACATTTTTGTTTCTCCATGCTTTGTTTCTATCTGAATGTTTTACTGCTGTATTACCTTGGTGCATGCTATTTCTTTCATGTCAAACAATTTCTTTTCATTAATCAAGTGTAGCACATTACTCTAATTTGTTATAGCATCAGTAGGAATTCTTACTCGAATTTGTTGTTATCACTTTACGAATTTAAGTAACAGACAGAATTATGTATTTGATGAATTACTTACAAGTCTGGGAAACTAAATTTCTAGCCTTGTCTGGAGAGGCTGAAAACCTGTGCTGGTCAGTGGAAACACATGTAACTGTCAATTATTTTGATATCTACATCTAAAACTATCCTCTAGTAATATTTACAAGATGGCACAGGTACTTTGTAGTATCATTAACAAGGTCAAGAGATCATACTAATTCAATGTTCTTCAGACATGATTTTTTGGACCTTAGGTACTCAAAATTCCTCATTGTAGAGAGAGGATGATAATACCAAATTTGTTGTCATCTATAGAAGTGTATTGTTGTGCAGTATAAGTGTCCATATGAGAGCAATCCTTGTTCTATTGAGCTTTTCATAAAAATTTTCTCATTGAGCTGTGCTTTATGGTATTGTGTCATTCACTCATTTGCAATTTTTAAATTTTACTGTTTTAAGTATTATCATTTCAGCACCGCTGACCTATTGTCTGTTGTGCAGGAAAGTAAGTCTATTGGTGCTGAAGTGAATTGGGGCGTGAGATTCAAGGATTTGAAAGATGTAAGTAGTCTAATAGTCTGTACAAACAGAAAGAAGAAGTTATCTATTAACAGAATTTTTGTATATAGCCAGGTTAAGAGTTGACATTTGAAATTGTTTTCAGAGTCATCACTTCCTTTCAAATCTTTGCAAGGAGGTTTCTTTACGCTTGCAAGGATGCACAGTGCAGGGCCGTACTTTTACCCTTAAGGTATAGTCCTCTAATACTTATGATCCAAACATCTAGCTTGTGGCTCAAATGTCAAGCTGAGATAGTTTTCTTTGTTATGCCTCTCTCCTGTCTCTGGAATAGATAGTTGTACCTCAGGGATAACGGTGCTGTGAACTAAGGTTGACATCAGTTTTGTGATGTTTTGTTATAGATTAAGAAAAGAAGAAAAGATGCACAGGAGCCTGTGAAGTATATGGGATGTGGAGACTGTGAAAACTTGAGCCACTCTGTCACGGTAACAATAGTTTATTTTCCCTTTACAAACATGCCCAAATGTTGGCAACATTCATGATTGTGCACATGCATAATTCTTGTTGCATATGGGTAACTTCCACTTTTAGAGGCTCAATTGTAAGTTCTATTTCATCTTAGGTTCCAGTTGCTACTGATGATGTGGAAGTGCTTCAGAGAATAACAAAGCAGCTCTTTGGGTTTTTCTCTCTAGGTAAATTAACTTCATAGACGATTCAAAAATGTATATGTTTTAATATGAATGGAAGACATCCATACATGTTAGCAGCCTGTAATGAAGTTCATGCACTTTTTGGGAGCTGAAATTCTTATGCACCGGTATTTTATGTTTGATATTTTGATGTAAGCATCCTATTTAGTTGGTCTCAGTATTTTACTTTTCTTGGACTACATCTTTTTGTTTAGGATTTTTGTTAAAGGAGTCAAATAGTTAAGAAACTGGAGATTAGTAAGAGCAACCTTTTTGAAACCGAAAAGCATATATGGCCATTCCTCTGCTGCTGATGTTGGTAGCGAACATGAGTTTTTGGCTCTTGGCTTTGAAGGAAGTGGTGTGGTCATGGGTTTAAGGGGCAATGGCAACTTGATGGTTGACAGGGTTATAACAGCTAAAGAACCTATGGTGGGAGTCTCATGTGGATATTGGTGATAAGGAGAAGCATTGCAATTTCAATGATAGTTGGGTAGGTGGTGGGTCATGTCTTGCCTGTGTCACTGTATAGTGTTTTTGTTTTTTTTTTATCCCTAAACCCTATCTGTATAGCATGTTTAAGTGGATGTCTTACGTTTCCATTTCAATGGGAATTTCTTTGTTTCGTGTTGAATTCTAGTAGCAGTGGAAGATGATTTCTATGTAGTAATAACTTATAACTTCCTTTCAACCCTTTGATTATTTGTGTAGATGTCAAGGAGATTCGAGGTATTGGTTTGCAAGTTTCCAAGCTTGAGAGTGTAGATGCTTCAAAGCAAGGTGCATGCCATATTAATCTGATATTTCACTTCAGCAGTACTAATCGAGTGCCATGTGGTTTCAATTGAGCAATTTAGCCACATATCTTTATCCTATAAAGTATAAACTGTAGATGTTTTGCCTTTGGCTAGACAGGAAGAGTTCTATATGATCTGTTGTTATTTTTCTTATCCTTCACTCTGTGATCAAATTGGTCGTAATTTGTTATTTATTTATTTTATTTTATTTCTTATGCTGAAGGACTTGGAAAAAACTCTTTGAAATCGTGGCTCCAATCTGCCAAAGCAAGTACAGAAGAACAATCCAATACTTATTCTGTAGATGATGGGGAGAGGGCGCATGCAGGTAATGCACACACACACACACGATTTTGGAAAAAGTTTATTCTTAAATGTTTGTTTTGTCAATATTACTTCAAGAATAGAATCTATGTTATTTTTCAGACATGCTAAATTCATTTATGTAGGTTATGATATTATGGTTTATACCGTCTATTGATCTCTCTTTGTTCAGAATATGTGATAATGTTTTGGCATTTTCTGCCTCAGTCCAACTTAAAATAATATAGAATAACATGCTTGATAAGACATCAGCTCTGTACAGCATATCTATATCTTAATATGGCATTTGTCGTACAGATTGTGAGGGTCGGGGAACTCATCGAACTTCAGGCCAGCTATTCGGAAATTCACTTGGTATTCAAACTCCAGTGGACAATAATCGGTGTAGTGGTGAAACTTCTGCGAACCAGGTTTCAGCACCACCACCTTTATGTCATCTTGATTTAGGAGTTATTGAAAGTCTTCCTCCAGAACTTTTTACGGAATTAAACGGGATCTATGGTGGCAAGTTGGTTGATTTTGTTGCTAAAAATAAACGAGAATTCAGTGCAACAACATCTCATGAACGAGTAGATGGTATTTCTCTCTATTACATGTCTACCCAGCTGATTCAGTTATATATTTTCTGGTGCCTGGTTGATTTGTTGGTTTTATCTATTAGGTGCAAAGAACGGGAGTGAGAGTCATCTCTTCAATGATATGCACCTGCAGGATGAAAATGTACTAGAACCCAAGGTATTTTTTCTCACTTCTACTCTTTCTTCTGCAGTTCTTTTCTTCTCAATATTTATTTATCGAGTCAGGATCTTTCATCCAGTTATGTGCAGCATCTTTATCAAGTGCTGTAGTTTGAGATGGACTTTAATATTACTCTTCTTTTTCGTTTATGTCACACTCTTCATCCGAGTTAGCAGTTACATGTCATGGCTGTTTAAGTTAGATAGCATTCCTGTAAGCTGAGGTATCCCGACCATTCACGATGCATCATCCTTATTTTATTTTAATATAGGACTTGGGTCTATGTCAATTTAAAAAACGAAAAGATATTACAAAGTATTATCCAGGCCCTGGTAGAATATTTTGTATCTTCAAAAAGAAAACCTTTCTTTTGAAGAGTAGTAAATATCTGGATCCCTTTTTTTTCTTGTCACTTTTTCTTTGACTGTAACTGTCAAGTGAATTTTTTCCCCATTAAGAAAAAATAGTTGAATGAAGATTAATTTTTTTTTTTTGGACATTATCTTAGGTGATGACTGTTTCTGTTTTCAAAGCATACGCTTTTCTTCCAGAATAGGATTGCAACAAAAAAGTTGCTGTTTTCGGTCGTCTGAAAATTGAATTTTTTTTTATTTACATGCATTCGAAATCTTTGTTTTGGAACTTAATATCTCTACTTATGTGATGCAGCATACAGTTGTAGAAAAACAAGCAATGCCTTCTTCTGTGGGAGGGTCCAGTGATGTGGCAGCTTCAACATCAGGTCTTGGAAATACTGATATAATGCCTGCATCTTTAAGTCAAGTAGATCCCTCGGTGTTGCAACAATTACCTCAAGAACTGAGAGTTGACTTACTTGAGCAGCTTCCTGCACACAGGAGATATGACTTAGCTTCAAGTGCTGCCTCGGACCCTCTTGCAGAGATACCTGGAGAATCAATAGGTATGAGGGACGAAAATCATTCTGGATCGCATGATCTTGCATTTAACAAGCTTTGGATTGGAAATCCTCCACGGTGGGTTGAAGAGTTCAAAGCCAGCAAATTCATGATATTAAATATTCTTGCTGAGATGTATGACAAATCAGGGTCAAGTGGAAACTTATCTGTAATTCTGCGCAGTACTATCATGGAATGTCAACATCCTCTAGATTCAAGTTCTGACTGTTGGATTCAAGCTGTATACAGCTTCTCTGAGCTTCTCAGGCAGTATGTTACATTAAAGATCGACTCAGATATTGAAGAGATCTATGTTTGTTTTCGGCTTCTTAGAAGGTATATATACTGTAGTTGCATACCTCTCTCTCTCTCTCTCTCTCTCTGGTGCTGTTTTATGCATTTAACTTTCTCATCAGTCATCATTTGCACTAAAGTAGGAGTCCATATGTTTTAATTTCAAGCAATAATTTTTACTTTAAAAATGCAAATGGTAATGTAGGCATCTGACCAAAAAAATCATAGAATGGTCTAAGTGTTGTGTGGGGAATGGTGGGTCTGACAAATGATATCTCAGAACCTATACATTCCAATTTCTGTTGTTTTTTCCTGAAAAAGAAAAGAGGGAAGGAAGTATGAATACTTAAAATTTCAGTCATCAATAGTTTTCATTGTTGGACATTTTAGTGTGTTATATCCATAGAATTGGTAACTTTTGCCATCATGTACATGAATATTGTAGTCATGACTTGAGATCTTTAATTCTATTATTGGATGGAAAATGTTATTCATTTGGGAAAAATGTAAAATCATATATTACATAGGACAAGATGTCCACTGATAACAGAATCTTAAAGCATCTAAGAATACAAATTGCATTATATGACCAAAATTTCTTTCATGCCAAAAAAGAGCCAGCATCCAATTTGCAACTGTAGCAAAAGAAAGGAAGCCGCAAAGAAGACTAAAAACTGACATTATTCTGTAAAACTTGACCCTTCCCTAGAAACTTAGTCTTCTCACAGAATAAAATCAGTACAATTTGCTAGATGTTACTCTGCAGAACGTTCTTCTTTACATATTGTGCATTTCTGTTCATTTTCTGCTTAGTTTTATTTTTCAAATACTATAAATATTTTAACGAGTTAATTGATTAAAGTTTATTCATTTTCAGGTTTACAACGAAGTCAAAGTTTGTCTTACAAGTATATAGTGATGTCTTTCCTTACCTTCAGGTGAGTAGTTATACTTTCACGTGTACAATGCATTGTGGGTAACCATCTGGTTTTTGTTATTTAGTGTGATATTATTTAAAGTTTAAGATGAGAGCCAATCTGTTTGAAATGATGTCTTTGTTTAAGTATTCTCCAATACCATTATTGAATTTTCAATTTGGTTGGAATGACTGACAGGATCCTCTATGTGCTAGTATTGGGATAGTACTTTCGGCTTTGGTAGTAAATTTTCACCGTAATTGACATACGAAGAAACCATAAGTAGAATAGTCCTAAATAATTATAAGAAAAAAAGCCAGACTCTGTAGGCTGTATGCCTATGCCGTTTCACCATTGTTTACTAGTTTTTTTTTTTTTTTTTTTTTTTTTTTTGGATAAATGGGGGTCCAAAGGACCCAAAAAGAAACCAAAAAAAAAAAAAAATACAACCTAACCTCAGCCTATGGCTGTTAACTTTCCTGTATCTAAGAACTTCAAATCATCTAACAGAAAACTAGTGATCTGTGGAGGTTGTTTACTAGTTGTCTGATAAATTGAGGTGCTAGACATTCCACGTCTACCTCACATAGATTTGCAACCAAAAGGGGAAGAAAAAAACATTAGCTGTAAATTATGTCCAAACAATGTAATGGCATGGAGAATGTCTCTACTGTCAGAAGACTTGGAATTCTTTTCTGATTTCCTTATCTTTTAAGTCTAACTAGAGATATATATGGTTGGGTATACTGAACCACTGTCTGCAGGTCTTCATCAGTTATTGTGTTATGCTCATTCTTCCTACTCATCGCTTTGTTGATTTAATCTGTTAGGCATCTTTCACTGATAGCTATGGAGGAAACTTGCACATTTAGATTTGTTCTTCTCGTCATCTGGCTTCTCCTACTGTACTGATTTTTAACATCCAAAGAGCGATTTCTGTGGAAGGTGGAAAGCGAGATCCTAACATCGATCCCCAGTAGATAGGTAAGAAATAACCATTTTATGTTACTGAGTTTATAATGCATTTATGCTTACTGATCTTCTCAGTTCGAGTCTTTGGTATCTTGAATATGAACTTGCGAATTTACATGCGATCACAACAGGATGCACTTTGGAGCACAACTTGTCTGGTAAATTGTTCACTTGGATGGTTCTTAGGTATCTGATGGAGATTCTTGTTCCTGCTATGTGTATGCTTGGAAACACCTATTCACGGCAGGTATTTGGGATACACTTTTTCAGCTGTGCTAGAATAATTTGCGAGAGGTGCTTATTTATAGCTCAGAAGAATACCAATTTCTTCTGTTATAGCTTACAAAGGGTCTATTCCATGTTGCAGGTTTGCAAATGTAAATGAATGGAAGAAAAGAATTGGCCATAATTGAAGAGTGTACATATCCTGATTCTTTGTGTGTTCAAATCAAATATGGTATTGATCAAGGATAGGGTTCTCAATTTTCTTCAGAAAAGGGAGGTGACAGGTGGTTCAGGATTGTCCCTTACAAAGTGTACAAAGGACTGTTAACTCTCCGGCACCAGTGTCCCACCTTAGGTACTGCCACTGTTAACTCTCAATTTTCTTCTATTTGTTTTTCTGGTTTTATGTCCTGGGTCTGCTTGATGTATGAAATATACATAGATTAGTCTGGAAACTGACGTTAGCATTCATTCATTCAGTTTGGCTCAGCCTACAGAGTGATGCCCTGGAGCAACTCGGAGATTAATGTTAAATAAGATGGAACTAGGACAGCGCTTACAGATTCCAGTTACTGTTTTGGTGCAAATTCTTGAAAAGTGGATTACTTTGGTTTATCTAGTACAAGAACAGATTTGACATGTGTTTCCGAACTGAATTCTTATCCTGTCGATGCTGGATGTGGCAACCTCGTTTAGGACTTCTAAGTGCATTTCACTTAGTTCAACTTGATCGTAAGACACTAGATGTCAAGAGTCACTTGCATATAGAATCAAGACCTTCCGAGTCTCCTAGAGCTGAAAGTGTTTTTGTTAGTCCAACTATGTAGGTTTTGAGAAGTTGTATTCAGGTTGTACGTCATTCCGTCTCCCCCACCTCTATTCAAATTGTTACAAGATAAATAAAGAACTGTGAAACTTCGTTTGAAGTTTGGATATCCTTCAGTTGCTTTTTGCCAATTCCCAGTCTACATATTTCAATTGTTTGACTTCCCTAGTTCACTTCACGTTTCTGTTGTTTTACAATTTAATTTAACTAACATTGTTTATAAGGTCCATTTCAAATGGCGTTCGGGTGGGAGTGGGACGAGGATATAGTAGAATCTAAGTTCATGTCTTGGAAAGCAAATTTGGCTAATGGGGCCTGAAATTAGGAGTTGGTTTTGTTATTTGGTCAGACTCGTGGTGCTGCTAATGCACTTCTTGGTAAATGTGGACTTGCCTTCTTATGCCACACGTTGAAGTTGCCGAGTCTCGATGGAAGTGGCATAAGAAAGATTAATTGGACTTCCATTTTCTGAAGTTGCCGAGTCTCGATGGAAGTCTGAAACCGCAGCAAATAATAGGGGATGCCCAGCCTAACAACTTCAACCAATTCAACCATTTATTCCATTTGATGTGGTGGCACATGTTCCTGACTCTAGGCTCCCGTGCCTGAAGTTTCTTTTCGGTCTTGTGCTTTGATTTTTAGTGTGGTAAGCGTAGGGTTGATTTTTATGTTACTTTATAGTCCAAAGCATGCCAAGGTTCCTTTCAATAACTTCTTAATAAGACGTTTTTCCTACGATTTCCTCCAGATCTGGTATTGAGGAAAACACTCGAACCAGCCAGCATTTTTATACTATTCCACTTTGGAAAAGACTACATTTGTCAACTGATGACACAGTTCCTCATCATTAGGATTAGTTACAAGAGATAAGCATAGGTGGCAAAAGGCATCAGACTAAATGAAGTATAAGTGGTGTGGGAGAGCGGGGATCTGGGTTATGATTAGGCTATGTAAGAGTCTGATCCCTTTAATGTAACGAAAAGATAAAAATATAAAAATTGTAAGGAGTAACACCGGTTGGAATTACATAATGGAAATGGCACCTTCTTTCACTTTGTTTTATCAAGGCAAACTTCAAATTGGAAGGTCTTTATTGGAGACCATATGTTCTCATTAGTCGTTCCATGTGCAATGGAATTTACATGTCATAAACAAGGTATTCCGATCATGCTTGGTTTATGTAATTAGCGCTAAGATTCTGGGATTTATGACTCTCCCAAAGACCTGCGAAAAAGGATTGTCTTAACGATAAGAGAAAGACCCTAAAAGTGTTAATTAGGTCTAAAAGGATAAGGTGTTAGCTTGGATCTTTAGTAGGTGTTAGGGAAAGAGAGTTCTTAGTGGTTTGGTCATATAAAAGCAACATAAATAGTCATAAAACGCCAACTGAAATCTTTAGAGAGAATAGACCAAATATGAAAGATCTACATCATGCTACTCTCTACAGCAAAATCGGATGTCCCCGAAGGGACTCTACAGCAAAAATTGCTCACCAACGTAACTGTAATCTTGCTCCGACCATTGACTTGTTCCTATATCTATAATATTCTACTGGAAAAACCTTTCAACTAGTCAAAGCCAGAGGTTCACGTTTTCAAACTCAAAGCACCTAAAATCACAATCCAGCCTACAATTCATCAACAAAGTCAATCAAGTACAAAACTCGAAAGCTAGCTAATTAATCTCCCCCAGTCCCACGTACCCTCTTTCAGGTTCTATATAAGAACCATACCTAGCTTACCTCTCTTGTATACCTCCAATTCTTCAAACTCAAACATTCTCTTAGCTCAGCTACTGCTGAAGGGAGTTCTACGTGTTAAAATGAAATCTCATTCTCATTCCCTTGTGTTGGCTTTGAACGCCTTTTCCATTGTCATCTTCTTCCTCTTGCTCTCTTACTCCATGCAGGCCGAGGCCTCAAGACCTCTTCGAGGTGCTCATCGCTCCACTGCTACTCATTTCGAGTCGATAAAGCGTTTGATTATTGCTCAAGCTTACTCCGGTCCCAGCCGCAGAGGACGCGGTCACTGATCATATAGAAATGATCTTTGTGTGCTCGAAACTCGCATTCTATAAAGTCGTTTCCACTATTCATGAAATAGCCAAGCTACGAGGTCAAGGGAAATTTTGGTAGAAAAGATTGTTGTTATTATAATTTTTAGTTTGTAGAGGTGTTTTTGGCCGACACATCTTCGAAAGTTTCAACTTTCAAGGCCACAATGAGTAATCACACTGTTTTTATTCATTCATCGTAACTGGTTAACGTGAATCTGATTTCATACATTAATATGATAGTTATATAAATACCTTGTCTTTTTTTTCGTAATTGTGTGTTTATACATGCATATCGAGTCTCGTAGGTGTGACAAGATTGAAGAGTAAACGTATGAAACATAATACGTACGCTATATATGTTAGGTTGAGATTATTAAATCTTAATTAGTATGGCTCTTTTATATGTTGGTAAAAGGTCAACACAAAAGGACAATTCTTAGGAGTGAACGAGCATATTCACCCTCATTGTCGATTAATATACTTTTACTTAATAAATTTATAATCAAACGATCCATATCTTAAATTAGTCTTTAAAGATCATCTTTGTAAAAAATCAATCGAATCAAAAATCGTTCAATTATCTAATTGAATCAAATAAATAGATGGTTCTAACAACACTTACTACTATTATGATGAACCGTCTATGTATTTAATAGAAATGAATAATCAAAAGGTCTTCAATTTGATTGATTTTTTACAGAGCTAATCTTTGTATTACATTATACAACATGAATTAATGGTTGGATTAGAAAATTATAAAGTTATTATGAGTTAATCGCAAGAGAGAGTGCATATGCTCATTCACCCCAGGGGCGAACCTAAGAATTGTCAAATACAAAAACATCACACCGGTGAAACTGAGGTATAAAATAACACAAAGTAACTAGGCATATAAAAAAAACGGCATCATTTAATTGCTATTTTATGTTTTTATCAATTTTAAATTGCATTTTAGTTTCTTAGAAATTTGTTTATTTGAACTTTCTCTCATATCTGAGAAAAAAAATCTTAAGGAATAAATCGAAATACATCATGGACCAAAGACCCGAGATAAGCGAGGAGAGTAGCTAGCTCCGTTAGGAATGATACTTGTTCTTTATTATAATCTTTTGGGTATATACCTTAGTAATCTGTATCACTATTTTACTTGCTCTTGTTATGTATCTTTTTTTTTTTCTTTAAATAAGATGATCAAATGATTTCACTCCTACCCCTATGGTGACTCGAACCCATGACATCGATCTCAGGTAGTGGGTGCTCTTGTTATGTATCTATTTTTGTTGAGAATTGTTCTTTAATTAATTATGCAAGGAATGTTAACCCACTACAGTTCGAATATTTTAGTTTGGCATATCAACTGTAACGTTTGGTTATTTTTTAACAAAAGTTGTAGTCTTCTGTTATTTTTGTTTTTGAAATTATCTAAGTCACTTGTTTATGCACGTATATATCAAGTTATGCGAACATGATGACTTATTGTTTTCCGACCAAGATAAAACTCTTATTGTGAAAGAAAAAAATGAAGTATGACTTACGATTGAGCATCTTAATAACAATTGTAATGTTTCGCCATGTCCAAAAGAGAAAATGTATGTAGTCAATTTGGAGAGAGACTTAATTGATTAATTCCATAAATATCATTTTGCCCATGATTTATCCACTAAATATTCCACTTAAACGGTAATAATATTCTTTCTATTTATTTGTCGAAAATTCAGATCACGTGGCACTCTGTAAAATCCAGAATAAGCTGTAATGAGTTGGTGACCACGCCTTGACCCCCAGTCATTTACCTTTCTGCCCCTAACGGTAATATTCTCAAATGAATAGGCCCGTAGATGGTGCCTCTGATCCAACGGCTCAAAATTAAAGAAAATGAGACCGTTGGAGTGAAGCGGTGGCTCCCCTAGCTTCAAAAAGGGGGTCATTCGGCTCCAAATTCTTATTCATTCTCTGAATCGCTTCTTCTTCTTGTTCTTCACAGAGAGAAAGATTGAAAGGATTGATTTTGAATCAAAGATTTAGGAATGGCTTCGAGAGTCGTTGATCAACAACAAGCCAGAGGTATTGTTTTCTGATTCTAATTGGGGGTTTTGTTGTTCTTGGAAGATTTTTCATCTGATTTATGATACTAAATGTGATTTTAATAAAAAGTTTTAATCTTTGGACTTTGTGTTTGTGTAATTGCATAACCCATGTTGAGAAATCGTGGATTTTGATGGTTCGTGGTGCCTTTTTCGTTTAAATTTTGCAAGAAATTTTCTGATTTGGTTTCTGGGTGTGGTTAGTTTTCCCTTAATATGATTAATTGAGGCTTACCCATGTTGAGAAATCGACGATTCTGATTGTTCTTGGTGCCTTTTCGTATGAAATTTTCTGATTTGCCTTCTGGGTTTGGTTAACTTTCACCCAATATGATTAATTGAGGGCTTAAGGTTTAGATCTAAAACGTTGTCTGTTATGGGAATTTACCTTATTTGGTTTAGAAAGTTTCAGATAATGTTGACCAAAACCGATGGAAGGGTTCTGTTTCTTGTATCTAAATGATGAAAAAATCATACCTTTTCAATCTTTTGACAGAAAAGATTTGCTTTGAGTTGTCAGATTTCTTTGAAATTAGACTGTTGTATCTGTGTTGTGATCGATTTCTACAAATGGGTTTGTTATGATAGGTGTTCTTTGTGGACTGAGATTAATGTGTTCTGTTATAATAGGTATGGCAGTGGCCGGAGTAGGAGTTAAGCCACAGAAGAAGAACGCTGTGGCGGATGGGAGAAACCGAAAACCACTTGGTGAGATTGGTAACCAGCAACTTGTTCGAGGAATTGAGATCAAGCCGAATCGCCCAATAACAAGGTTTATTACTCGCTTTTCTATTTGTGCCTATTTTCAATTGTTTTGGTTACTTTGGCTTTATGTTCTATGGTGATTGTTACTTTCTTACTAATGTTCTATAGTGATTGCAGGAACTTCCGGGCTCAATTACTAGCTAATGCACAGGCTGCAGCAGCTAATGAGAACAACAAGGTTTGTTTTGATACATTTCTTGCATTATCATGTGTCTGATTATGGGTTCTTTAATCACATTTATACCTTGTTTGCTTTGCTTTATTCATGTATCTGATTTTGGGTTCTGCCTATTTTGTTTGATGTACAGAAGCAAGTTTGTGTTACCGTGAATGAACTTGTGGCGGTTAAAAGGGATGAGGCACCCAAGCCAGTGCAGAAGAAAGTAGTTAATATCAAGTTGAAGCCCAAGGAGATAATCGAAATCAGCCCGGACACAGAGGAAGGCTTGATTGAAAAGGCTAAGCATGAGAAGAAGAAAGAAGGAGCTTCAAAGAAGAAAGCAGCACCAACTCTCACTTCAGTCCTTACTGCTAGAAGCAAGGTAACATTTTGACCCTTTTTCATTCTTTGGCTGAATGGACTAGATGATCTTTGGTGGCAGTTTTTCACTTTGTGGTATTGTTTGTTCTTATATATCTATTGGTGATATCCAGGCTGCTTGTGGTTTGACTAATAAACCAAAGGAAGTGATTGTTGATATTGATGCCAAAGATGCTGGTAATGACTTGGCTGCTGTAGAATATGTTGAGGACATGTACAAGTTTTATAAGCTTGTTGAGGTATGGATTAGATTGAATTGTCCCCTTATTTTCAGTATCACTTGTATATTTCACTGTCAGTCTCTGATTCAATCAGTCTCTAACTAATATCACACATATAATGCAGAATGAGAACCGCCCTCATGACTATATGGACTCACAGCCTGAGATTAACGAAAACATGAGAGCAATTCTGATGGACTGGCTGGTAGTTGTTCACAGCAAGTTCGAGCTTTCTCCAGAGACTTTCTACCTAACCACCAACGTAATTGATCGGTTCCTTTCAGTCAAGACTGTGCCAAGGAGAGAGTTGCAATTAGTTGGCATCAGCGCCATGCTGATTGCCTCAAAGTATGAAGAGATCTGGCCCCCTCAGGTCGATGACTTTGTTAGCCTTTCGGACAATGCTTACAGTAATGTGCAGATATTGGTGATGGAGAAAATGATACTGGGCAAGTTGGAGTGGACCTTGACTGTACCTACACTCTATGTGTTCTTGGTCCGGTTCATTAAAGCCGCAATTCCAGATGAACAAGTGAGAAATCATATCAAAACCCTCTCAATTGTTGCTACCTGTGGCTTAATTAGATAAGTTGCTAATATTAAGTCATTAACATTATTCTTGTGTGGAATTGTCCAGATGGAAAACCTGGTCTACTTTTTAGCGGAATTGGGTATGATGCATTATGGCATGCTAATGTACTGCCCTTCAATGGTTGCTGCCTCTGCAGTCTATGCTGCTAAATGCACTCTAAACAAGAGTCCTGCTTGGTGTGACACGCTTAAGCTTCACACTGGTTTCTCAGAATCTCAACTAATGTAAGTATCTCTTGTATTCTCTTTTTTTGCTTTGAAAATCTATAAGTGGGTTTGTATGATTGATTGGATCTTTACTTACTATCCTTTAATTGTTTTCAAACAGTGATTGTTCCAAAGTGTTGGTGAGCTTGCATGCTAAGGCTGCGAAAAACAAGCTTCAGGGTGTGTTCAAGAAGTACTTGAGTTCTGAGAGAGGTGCTGTGGCTTTGCTGTCTCCAGCCAAAGTGCTTTTGCCCCCAGCGAAAGCTTCAGGAGGATCTTCATAGACACTTAATCATGGGATTCTGGAAGAAGCGGATACAACTAAGAGAATCAACAGTAGTTGATAATAGATTTGGTTTGGTGATTGGGTACACCTGCATAAACACATGTTCAGACAAAAACAGATGTGTTTTAGATTCTATTGTACTGTTCCATGTTTAGATTTCAAGGAAACATTATTAGTATTATAATTCTTTCCATTCTTCCTATTTTTGTGAAATTGTGCTCCATTTATTTCACTATGCCTCACTATGAGGACTATTGTACTTATGTCTTTAGGCAAATATTTGATCCTTAAGCACGTCCAAAAAAAAAGCACAACCCTTTCACTAACGAATGAGGATAACCATTGTGTTTATCTCTATGTACAAGTTAGGTTCTGCATTCAAAGCTTAATACACATCTATTATTAACTCTTTGAACTTTGTTTTTCTGCTTCTTTGCCATTAGTTCTCTTAAATGATCAATGATCCATCAAGATCCTATATCTGTGTTGGCCTATAGGCAAATGTTGATCCTTAAGCTGTGAACCCTTTCACTAACGAATGAGGATAACCATTTTGTTTATCTCTATGTACAAGTTAGGTTCTGCATTCAAAGCTTAATATACATCTATTATTAACTCTTTGAACTTTGTTTTTCTGCTTCTTTGCCATTAGTTCTCTTAAATGATCAATAATGATCATTTAAGATCCTATATCTGTGTTGAACCTATAGGCAAATGTTTGATCCTTAAGCTGTGAACCCTTTCACTAACGAATGAGGATAACCATTTTGTTTATCTCTATGGACAAAGTTAGATTCTGCATTCAAAGCTTAATATACATCTATTATTAACTCTTTGAACTTTGTTTTTCTGCTTCTTTGCCATTAGTTCTCTTAAATGATCAATAATGATCATTTAAGATCCTATATCTGTGTTGAACCTATAGGCAAATGTTTGATCCTTAAGCTGTGAACCCTTTCACTAACGAATGAGGATAACCATTTTGTTTATCTCTATGGACAAAGTTAGATTCTGCATTCAAAGATACATCTATTATTAACTCTTTGAACTTTGTTTTTCTGCTTCTTTGCCATTAGTTCTCTTAAATGATCAAGATCCTATATCTGTGTTGGGCCTATATTTCAAATTCTCAGTTCCTACTAGTTTATCATTCTCACCACTTTGGGAGCCTCCTTTTCTTAACATAGAGTAGATCCGTAGCCAAAAAACTGTTAACAAATTAAGTCATCCATTCTGTCCTCCTCCTTTTCTTAACATAGAGCAGATCCGTAGCCAAAAAACTCTTAACAAATTAAGTCATCCATTCTGTCCTCCTCCTTAACAAAGTTGTTTTACAGTGGTCATGTTATCCAAAACGACTAATGGCTTATCCTGTTAGTTAAAATTGTGTCATTAATTAAAATCTTGAAACTTAATCATTTATGGGCCGAAGGTACCTTGCTGGACTTGATCAATTCTTTCTTCACCCTTTGATCTGTATACAACTCGCCATGATTTGGACAGAAGTAAATATATTACTAGAAATGAAAGGAAAAAAAGAAAACGAAGACATTTTCAACCCCTTAATCACCAGTCCCCTACATTTATTTCAAGTGCTGGAAAACTCAAAGTCAAGCAGACTACTAGGACTTTTGTTTTGGTAAGAAGACTATGACCATGCCAGTTAATTGAATTGAATACAAATCAAAGATGGATTAGTGATTTAGTTCGTTCCTTACGTAGTTACGTACATGGCTCTTAATGAATATTGGTGAGTAAACGCCCTAATGCTGACCATGTCTTGCAGAACCAAACTCTATATAAACCACAAAGAGCAAACACTATGTGCATAACAAATTACAGTCACTTGGTAAATCATTTCAAACACCATGGCTCGCTTTCTCCTTTCATTTGTCTTTGCTTCTCTCTTAGCCCTAGCTACAGTCCATGAAACTCAAGCTATTGAGTACATCGTTGAGAACCGGGCTCTCAGCACCCCTGGTGGAGTCCGTTTTAGAGACGAGCTGGGCGTGGACTACACCAAGCAAAGAATGAGAGACGCGACTGATTTCATCTGGAACCTCTTTAAGGAAACTACAGCTGCAGAGAGAAGGGACACGCCGCGCATAAGCTTGTTCGTCGAAGACAGAGAAGGCATTGCGGTTTCGAGCGGTGACATTATTCATGTTTCAGCCAAGTACATCCAGGTACATATATACATGGTCAAGATTTTCAAGATTTTACGTTTTTTTTTTTTTTCCCTTTGGTATTTCTTTTGACTAATATATACACATAGCAATCTCGAAGTATAAGAAAATTTTCTTGTCACAATTCATTATTTTATCATTACGTACATTTTATCCCCAGCTACGCTGAATATGGATGAAGTCTATGACAATTTTGTTTTGACATACGTGTTAAACTGTTAACTCGTGAGATGAAAGACATTTGAATTTTTTAATATTCAAATGTCATCAAAATTTTGCATTAAAAACTCCTTTGATGATGAAATTTAAATTTTCTACCCTTTATTTTTCGGTATGTCAATATCTTCTTTATACTAATTTTTTACCTTACACTTGCGAATGATTTTTACTACTGTGTATTCAGGACCTACCGGCAGCAAATCTCAAAAACGACTTCAATTGGGTACTTTACCATGAGATCACACACTCATTGCAGAGGAATGGAAAAGGTCAGGCTCCTACCGGAGTGGTAGAAGGGATTGCTGAGTTTGTGACCTTGAAGTCTGGTTTTATACCCCCCTCGTTTGCAAAACCTGGTGATGGTAACAGTTGGGACGAGGGTTACAGCGTAACTGCACGGTTCCTGGATTACTGCAATGGTCTTAAAGACGGGTTTGTGGCAGAACTTAACAAGAAGATGATAGATGGTTACAGTAACGATTTCTTTAACCAGTTGCTCGGGAAGACAGTCGATCAGCTGTGGACTGAATATAAAGCCAAATATGCAAACTAAGGGTATTTCATATTAGTTGATAACATATGTGAATAAGAGCTAGGTCGTGTATTAAGAAGGCGAATAAGTGATAGGGCAACAGGTTAATTATATATGACATGTATGTCCACTCAGTATTCATCTAATGCAATTGTTTAGTGTACTGACTATTAAATAAAATGCTTCTCTAAATAGTGAAGTCTTTTGGTGTAATGAATCTGAACTGTGGTGTGAGTTAAATTTCTTTGTCATAACAGAAAGATGCAAGTTTAATAGGTCTAAATTTTGACCACATTTCATAGATATTTTGCAATCTCTCAAGAGTGACCAAACGAAAGAGCTACATTAGTTTTGTGGATCAATCTTTTATTAAATATAAAGGAAATGAATCCTACTGTGGGGGATTTTTTTTTTTTTTTTTAATTTTAATTTCATTTTTCATGACCACCATCATGATTAATATGTGTATGTTTTCAATCACTTTTGGGTAGCCAAACTGTACAAGTTTATTTACGTTCTATCAGATTGGAAGACACATGAATTATTAACGTTGATGCATATTTTTGTAATGGAGTTTTTTTCTTTTCTTTTTTTTTCAAAAATGGAATAAAATTATAAACGAGTTTCTCTATACAACCAACTCTCAAGTTATCAAACAAAAACTATATTAATTTTGTGGTTCATCAGGCATATAATAGTGTTGGGGAGATCCAAAAAAGTTGGAGCGAAACCGAAACCTAAACCTAGGTTTCGTGAGCAGTGCGGCGGCGTCTCTTGGCTCCGATCTGTAGCAGGGCGCTCCGGCGTCGTTTTCCATACAAAGGAGGACGAGACTTCGATCTCGGGCTAGATGGTGGTGTGACGAGTCCGGATTTGGTTCTTTCGGGCTGAGTTGTGGTCGACGGCTGTGGTCGGCATCAGGTTTGCGGGGGAGGCTCTTCTTGCATAATCGGTTTTCCACTCGGAGTGAATTGGCGTCGTTCTTTGGGCGGCAGGCGTCCGGCTTCAGACTTTGAAGCGGGTCGTGTTTTAGCGGCGGCCTCTCTTTCGCCGGCTTAGACCATAGGCAAGGTCTTTTCCAACTCTCATGATGGGGGAGGGTCGCTGGCGGCCGCTTGAGCGGTGATGGGCAGAGGCTGCCGCTCGGAAAGGTCAACTCCCGGTCAACTTGGGTGTGGGAGACGATGGGTTGGGCAGTGGACTTTTGGGCCTCTGCCGATCTGGGCTGCTATGCAGTCTGGAGAACTGGGCCTGTGGTTCAGTTCCCCTTTTCTTTTACACTTGGGTTGGGTTCAGGTTTGGACTTTTTGGGAGGTGGCATGTCTTGCTCTTTTACCCCGTACTTGTTCCTATGATGTTGCTATGGCTGGGTTGAGTGTTGCGACGTACACCAAGAGGGTCTTAGGCGTCAAGATGTTCAGACCAGTGGTTCCATCCTAGGACAGTGTAGGGCTAGGGAGTTTTTTCAATTCTGTATTTTGTTTTCAGCAGTACGTTCCTTTAGGATTTTAGTTTTTTTTGGAATTTCTGTTTTGGATTTTAGTACTCTATGAGCTTGCATTGTAATATGAGGGGTGCTTGTACCCTTCATGCTTAACCGAGCGAGGTCGTCATGATTTCTATCAATGGATGAGTCTTCCGTTGCCCTAAAAAAAAAAAAAGAAGTTATCAAACAGAAAAGCATGAGAAGCTGAGAGGGGAAGTGAATGACACCAGCTTTGAGCTTGAGCACGATGACTAGCTTTCCAATAGCATCGGCTAGAAAATCTGATGGTTCTCAACACTTATCATTATTTGTGGGGGACTACTAGGGTTTGACCCTGGTCGTCGCCACATAGCACTTTGGCTATGATGGCTTTATATTCGGACAAAAACAGATGTGTTTTAGATCGATTCTATTGTACTGTTCCATGTTTAGATTTCAAGGAAACATTATTAGTATTATAATTCAATCCATTCTTCCTATTTTTGTGAAATTGTGCCCCATTTATCTCACTCTTTACATATGCATTGGATCCCTTATTTCACTATGTGGACTATTGTACCAATGCCTCACTATGGGGACTATTGTACTAATGGCTTTAGGCAAATATTTGATCATGTTTAAGGATAATAGAATTGAGAGAGAATTGTAGAGAGAGATGTGTATTATTATTGAGAATAGGAGCCCTATATATAGGGATTACAAAGTACTAGTTCTAATGTTACAAGGAATACCAATCCATGTAGGATTGGGAAATCTAGAACCTTCTCTCCTATTGCTACTCCTAGTTTGATAAGGCACACTAAATCGATATTCCTTCAACACTCCCCCTTGTGCCGCTTCAAACTTGGTGGTGACGCTTCATCCGTTGCCTCGTTAAAAACCTTGCCAGGTAACAAAAACCCTGTGGGATAAAAATAACCCTGGTCGAAGGACAAAAAGAGCACAACACGTCCTTCACTCTTCGAGATCGAACATGTAGACATCATAACTCCCCCTGATGTCGATATCTCCCCCTGATTGCTACAATCGTGGGAGTTCGGATAACTTTCTCAATCCGATGCTCTTCACATGTTTCTCGAATGTGGATTTAGGTAACGACTTAGTGAATAAGTCCGCTACATTATCCTCTGATCGGATTTGATTCACTTCAATCTTTAGAAGTGATTGTTGTTGCTGATTATAAAAGAACTTAGGCGATATATGCTTGGTGTTGTCGCCTTTGATGAAACCTAACTTCATTTGTTCAATACAAGCTGCATTATCCTCATAAATGCATGTAGGTTCATCTGTGGTAGACTTCAAACCACAACTTCCTTGAATATGTCGAATCATAGACCTTAGCCATATACATTCACGAACGGCTTCATGTAGAGCAATAATCTCTGCATGATTCGAGGAAGTAGCAACAAGGGTCTGTTTCGTAGACCTCCAAGATATCGCAGTGCTTCCCATGGTAAAGACATAACCAGTTTGGGAGCGACCTTTGTGAGGGTCAGAGAGGTACCCTGCATCAGCAAATCCCATCAAAACATCATTGTCGTTTTGATGGAGGGGAGTAGGGTGAGGCCGGCCACCCTTGGTGTTGGTGGCGGCGTTGGCGGCAATATGGCCGGCCACTTTGTCATGGTGGACGGTGGCTCCATGCCTAATGGGGTCCGATCCCATTCTTCCGTCATTCCTCTTCGATCTCTCTGTAGGGATAAAATAGGCCCATATCAATCGTACCTCCTAGGTATCGAAAGATTGTCTTTACACCAATCCAATGGCGGCGTGTTGGCGCAGAGCTATGTCGAGCTAACAAGTTCACTGCAAAAGAGATGTCTGGTCTTGTGCATTGAGCTAAGTACAATAATGCGCCTATTGCACTTAAATAGGGCACTTCGGCCTCTAATGGTTCTTCGTCCTCATCCTTTGGACGAAACGGATCTTTTCCGGGCTCAAGACTACGACCAATCATGGGAGTACTCACAGGCTTTGCTTTATCTTCATTAAAGCGCCTTAGGATTTTCTGAGTATATGCAGACTGATGGATCAAAATCCCATCACTACGGTGCTCGAGTTCTACACCGAGACAAAACCGTGTTTTCCCAAGATCTTTCATCTCAAATTCGGATTTCAAGTATTTAGCAGTTTCCTTCAACTCATCTAGAGTTCCAATTAGGTTCATGTCATCGACATAAATTGCTACGATTGCAAATCCGGAACTTGTTCTCTTAATGAACACGCATGGGCATATTTCGTTGTTAATATATCCCTTCCCAATCAAGTAGTCACTTAGACGGTTATACCACATCCGTCCGGATTGTTTTAATCCATATAGTGAGCGTTTTAACCTTATTGAAAACGCGCTCCGTGGTTTAGAGCCACTTGATTTGGGTAATTGAAGTCCATCTGGAACCTTCATATATATCTCTGAATCTAGATCCCCATAGAGATATGCTGTAGCCACATCCATAAGCTGCATGTCAAGTTTTTCGGAAACTACCAAACTGACAAGGTAGCGGAACGTTATAACGTCCATTACGGGAGAATATGTCTCCTCGTAGTCGATTCCAGGGCGTTGTGAGAAACCTTGCGCCATGAGGCGGGCTTTATATCTTACCACCTCATTTTTCTCATTACGCTTTCTAACAAAGACCCATTTATGGCCAACAGGCTTTACACTTGGGGGTGTCTGCGTTACAGGCCCAAATACCTGTCTCTTTGTTAGTGAATCCAATTCAACCCGGATCGCATCTTTCCATTTAGGCCAATCTGCTCTTCGTTGACATTCTTCAACAGAGCGAGGTTCGATATCATCATATTCTATGATTCCTTTTGCAACATGATATGCAAACGCATCATCAATTGCCATAGAATTTCTATCCATCATCTCATGTACACTAGTGTAATTTATGGAGATCTCTCTATTCTCTGGAGTTGGTTCTGACATTGGAGCGTCCCCCAATGATGTCTCTCGGACATAACCATAATCCGGAATATTCTCATGAGATGGATTATTCACATCGATGATTAATGGATTATTTTGTGCCAAACTCGCTTTCTTTCTTGGGCGAGAATCCATCGAACCTATAGGCCTCCCGCGCTTCCTGGCAGGAGCCATGGGCCTAGCCACAACGTCACCATCACTGTGAGAGGGGACGTTGGCGCCATGCTCAAATCCTCTTGAGTTAGCGTCATGTCCTCTAGTTTTAGGGACATCAATCCTTGCAGGCACGTTTGCAGCAGGTATGTGTGATCTCGTCACTTTAGCGATATCAGAAAACGTATCAGGCATCGATTCTGCTACGTTCTGAAGATCGAGAATTCTCCGCACTTCAGTTTCGGACTGTGCGGTTCGGGGATCAAGATGAGACAGAGTGGGGACAGACCACGACAATTCCTGTCGTTCCTGTTGAACATTTATGTTCTTATCTCCCCCTAACGACGGGAAGACTGTCTCATCGAAGTGACAATCCGCAAATCTAGCGGTAAAGAGATCGCCTGTCAAGGGTTCTATGTAGCGGATAATCGTTGGAGAATCATATCCAACATAAATGCCTAATCGTCGTTGAGGACCCATTTTGGTGCGCTGTGGCGGCGCATTAGGCACATATACTGCACACCCAAATATGCGTAAGTGTGAGACATTAGGCTCATACCCAGTTACCATCTGGGACGCAGAAAATGGTGGAGTGGCAGTGGGCCTCAGATGAATAAGCACAGCTGCATGCAATATTGCATAGCCCCAAGCAGAAATAGGGAGATTGGTGCGCATTACCAATGCCCTAGCGACCATTTGTAGTCGTTTAATGGCGGCTTCTGCGAGACCATTTTGGGTGTGAACATGAGGAACAGGATGTTCAACATCAATCCCAATGGGTATGCAATAATCATCAAAAGTCTTTGATGTAAACTCTCCAGCATTGTCTAATCTTATAGACTTAATAGGATGAGCAGGGTGGTGAGCCCTTAACTTAATGATTTGTGCTAGGAGTTTAGCAAATGCAGCGTTCCTTGTGGACAATAGCATGACATGTGACCAGCGTGTCGATGCATCAATCAACACCATAAAATATCGAAATGGTCCGCATAGTGGTTGGATAGGTCCACAAATATCACCTTGGATGCTTTGCAAGAATGGTATATTTTCTTTGGTGTCCTTTGCATAGGATGGTCTCGATCCTAACTTTGCTAAAGAGCAGGCTTTGCAGAACGAATGATGGGCTTTATAAACAACCAATGAGGATTTTGGTTGAGCCACAAAGGCACAAGTGACTTTAGAAGTAAAAGTTGGAGACAAAGGAGCCTTGGTGGCGTCAATGCCACCCTGAGGCCGCAGGGGGAAGGCGGCGCCGGCCAAGGATGGTCAGATTTGGGGGTGAACGGCGCCGTGAGGCGCAGGGGCTCCTTCGGTGTCCAAAAACCGAGTTTTACTTCTTTTCGTTCTGAAAAAGGGATGTCCGTGTGAAGTCTTTAATATACGGATCATCATGTCACGACCTGGGTGTCCCAAACGGTCGTGCCAAAGCCTATATGTGTCGGAATCCCATAAATCATCTCTCATGACATGGTTGGATTCAATGACTCGAATAGTGGTTGCATACAACCCACTAGAGCGACACATAAGTTTCTCTAATACTCGGTTATTTCCGTAGTCATTAGAGGTGATGCAAAGGAACTCTTGTCCATTCTCACAATGCGTTTCCGCATGAAAACCATTGGCTCTTACATCTTTGAAGCTAATAAAGTCGAAAAAGATATCCAAGACATGAGATAAAAGAAATCGACACTTTATTAATAATAGCCAATGATTACATCAAAGTTTCTTGACCAAAATCTAATCCAACATAAAAATCAAACCGTTGACAAATCGTAGTCACTCAATCCGTTCGGTAATTTCAATTTAGTTGTGACCAGGTAAGATAAGGCGAGATTTTGGTGGAGCGTTGCTCACTTTTAAAACCGTTCTCTCAGATCAAACCTTGCCTAGACATCACAAGTACTCTTGAGTACGCCTAGAGGGAAAAAGTGAATACAATAAGTCATTTTATTGATTTAAGGCATAATTGCCATTTACATAATTCTTGGAAAAGACTATAAATAAAAATCTGCGGCATTTTATCTTCATCGCCAGATTTAAAGTCTTTGTGAACTCGATGTCTTGATCACCATGATGCGACTACCTCCGTAGGTACATTGCAAATTCAGGTCCATTGATCAGACGTTCCATATCAGAAATAGACACCATAAAGAGGATTCTCCCTTGATTGAGGCGCATTGGCGCAATATGCATAGTCCTTAGGACTGGTGGCGTTGGAAAGTGGTGCCCATGGCCAACGTTGGCTCCATGGTTTCCAACCCTATTTCCCTCAAAATCACGCCTCCTACGGTCGTGAGATTGTCGCCTTGAGCGATTACCTTCTTGAGCATTTCGATCGTATGGATCATGACGTCGATGGCGACTTTCTCTAGCCATAGAACGATGCTCTTGATAGCTATCTTGAAGCCTATCAAATCTTCTTTGCACAAGTTCATTGCCATGTCTTTCAGCAGTGGCCATAGCTTCAATAAGCTGTTGGAAACTTGTGATCCGTCTTGCATTTACATGAGTCCGGAATAAGTCAGAGGACCTCATAGCACAGACGGGGAAGGTATTGAGGGTTTTCTCAATCAACTGGTCTTCTGTGATCATCTTTCCACAGAGACGCATCATTACTCTGATGCTGAGAGCTTCCGAATAAAATTGCATGACAGTGTCAAATTTAGAGAAGCGAAGATCTTTCCATTCTGCTTCTGTATTCGGAAGTATGGAGTCACGAACATTGCCATATCGTTCGCGAAGCACATGCCAAAGCTTTATGGCGCTTTCCTCATTTATGAACTCAAACTGTAGGTCACTATCCATGTGACGTTTCATGAAGGCAAGTGCCTTGGAATTATCTTTCTCAGTTTGAGGGTCTGGAGCTGTTACAATAGGACAAAGCTCTTGGATTGTATGCAATAAATCACGGGCAATAAGGTGGATCTCGACATCAGTGACCCATGTTAAGTACCTTTTGCCTGCATAATCCAATGGAACAAAATCGAGTTTGTTCATGTTTGACATCCAGAAAGATGAAACAAGAACAAGCTAGTTAGTTTCGGAGTCAATGCTTCCACGAAAACTAATATAAATAAGATTTCCGAGCTATGCTACCAAGAAATCGATTTCCAAGAATAATTGGATTAGACCGAAACAATGATGTTTGAATGGTCAAAATAGATGCTCACGAACGCTCTTAGTCCGTAGCATACGAACGCTCTTAGTTCGTTAAATCGATGCTTACGGACGCTCTTAGTCCGAAGTCTTACGAACGCTCTTAGTTCGTTAATTGCGTGAATCCCCACGATTCCGCTTTTCAATGATCGAACCCACGTTATAAGAAAAGTGGGATGTAGAAGAAGGGAGGTTTTCAAGTCCCCGAGAAAAGAAGAAGAAATATAAATTTCAAATTTTTAGGAACTTCAAAACTTACTCTTTTGGATACTTACTTGTTGGTTTTGGATCACGCGCGTGTCGATGCAGGCGTGATGGAGCGAAGCAATCTGAGTAGCAGCGTGCAGCAGCAAGTTATATGTGCAGCAGGGGCTGCAGGATGAAGCTGGGCCGAGAGGTGCAGTAAGGCTGCAGGGGTGGCAGCTGCTAGACGCAAAGCTGCAGGCGCATGGGCGCGCAGGAGGTAGCAGCGGGCGCAACAGGTGCTGCAGGGAGCAGCAGACGTGCGGCAGAGCTGTAGGGGGCAGCAGGCAGCGACGCAGGGGCGTGTGGCTGCAGGAGCGGCTTGCAGGACAGCGGGGGCTGCTGTGCAAGGTTGCAGGCGCACGGGCGCTCGGAGCAGCAGTGTGCGCAGGGGCGCACGCGGGGCAGCAGTAGGCGCAGGGGCGCACGCGGGGCAGGCTGCAGCGATGCTAGCACGGGCTAGGGGCTGCGGCAGTTTTGGCGATATGAAATTCTTTTCGGGTTTTGGCTTTTTGGCTTTTGTGGTTTAGGGCTCGTGCTGATAACGTGTTTAAGGATAATAGAATTGAGAGAGAATTGTAGAGAGAGATGTGTATTATTATTGAGAATAGGAGCCCTATATATAGGGATTACAAAGTACTAGTTCTAATGTTACAAGGAATACCAATCCATGTAGGATTGGAAAATCTAGAACCTTCTCTCCTATTGCTACTCCTAGTTTGATAAGGCACACTAAATCGATATTCCTTCAACAGATCCTTAATTAAGCTGTGAACCCTTTCACTAACGAATGAGGATAACCATTGTGTTTATCTCTATGTACAAGTTAGGTTCTGCATTCAAAGCTTAATACATATCTATTATTAACTCTTTGAACTTTGCTTCTTTGCCATTAGTTCTCTTAAATGATCAATGTTCCATCAAGATCCTATATCTGTGTTGGCCTATAGGCAAATGTTTGATCCTTAAGCTGTGAACCCTTTCACTAACGAATGAGGATAACCATTTGGTACAAGTTAGGTTCTGCATTCAAAGCTTAATATACATCTATTATTAACTCTTTGAACTTTGTTTTTCTGCTTCTTTGCCATTAGTTCTCTTAATTAAATGATCAATGATCCATCAAGATCCCATATCTTGGCCTATATTTCAAATTCTCAGTTCGTACTAGTTTATGATTCTCACCACTTTGGGAGCCTCCTTTTCTTAACATAGAGTGGATCCGTAGCCAAAAAACTCTTAACATAGAGTGGATCCGTAGCCAAAAAACTCTTAACATAGAGTAGATCCGTAGCCAAAAAACTGTTAAACAAATTGAGTTCTGTCCTCCTCCTTTTCTTAACATAGAGCAGATCCGTAGCCAAAAAAACTTAACAAATCAAGTCATCCATTCTGTCCTCCTCCTTAACAAAGTTGTTTTACAGTAGTCATGTTAGCCAAAACGACTAATGGATCATCCTGTTGGTTAACATTGTGTCATTGATTAAAATCTTGAAACTTGATCATTTATGGGCCGAACTCAAAAGGGTACCTTGCTGGACTTGATCAATTCTTTCTTCACCCTTTGATCTGTATATGATTTGGACACAAGTCAATATATTACTAGAAATGAAAGGAAAAAAGGAAAACGAAGACATTTAATTTCAACCCCTTAATCACCGGTCTCTACATTTAAAAGTGCTGGGAAACTCAAAGTCAAGCAGACTACTAGGACTTTTGTTTTGGTGACAAGACGTACTATGACCGTATCAGTTAACTGAATTGAATACAAATCAAAGATGGATTAGTTCCTTACGTACATGACTCTTAATGAATATTGGTGAGGAAACACCCTAATGCTGACCATGTCTTGCAGAACCAAACTCTATATAAACCACAAAGAGCAAACACTTGGTGCATAACAAATTACAGTCACTTTGGTAAATCATTTCAAACACCATGGCTCGCTTTCTCCTTTCATTGGTCTTTGCTTCTCTCTTAGCCCTAGCTACTGTCCATGAAACTCAAGCTATTGAGTACATCGTCGAGAACCGGGCTCTCAGCACCCCTGGCGGAGTCCGTTTTAGAGACGAGCTGGGCGTGGACTACACCAAGCAAAGAATGAGAGACGCGACTGAATTCATTTGGAACCTCTTTAAGCAAACTACAGCTGCAGAGAGAAGGGACACGCCGCGCATAAGCTTGTTCGTCGAAGAGAGAGAAGGCATTGCAGTCTCCAGCAATGACATTATTCATGTTTCAGCCAAGTACATCGAGGTACAAATACACATAGTCAAGATTTCCAATATTTTACGTTAAAAGTTTTTTCGTCCTTGGTATTTCTTTTGACTAATATATACACATAGCAATCTCCAAGTATAAGAAAATTTTCTTGTCATAATTCACTATGCCAAAAAAGCAATCAGACGACAGAGGAGATCTGTCGTCTGATGAAAAAAATTTCTGTTGTCTAGTACGGTGCCGTCTCTTGGGGCATCAGACGACAGATTTCCTCTGTCGTCTTATTTATCAGACAACAGAAATTTGTTAGGTCTTCTGTTGTCTGATGAAATCAAGACATGTGCTAACTGTTTGTACTAGTGAATTCAAACGACAGATAAATGTCGTGTAATCTGGAAACAAATAACAGTTCCTTATAATTTGTATGATCTAATGCTTATTCCAAAGACAGAAAAATGGTCATTTATGTGGTTTGAATGCACCAAAGTAGAAGATATGAAATCCTATCTGTTGTCTGAATGGAATTATAATAACAGTTTAGTGTTGTTTTATTCAAATTCCAATAACAGTTAACTGTTATTAGCATTCAGTTCAGATTACATTTATCTATCGTCTTTAGTAGCCTACAATAACATTTGTCTGTTGTTTTAGTGCACAAGTAACAACATATTTTTTCTTGTATCTGTTGTTCTTAGACATGTCCAACAACATATTTGGATTTCATTTTGTTGTTGCTTTTTATTTCAGATGACAATTTTCTGTTGTTTGAGTGCACAAGTAACAACATATTTTTTCTTGTTTCTATTGTTCTTAGATATGTCCAACAACATATTTGGATTTCATTTTGTTGTTGCTTTCTAATTCAGATGACATTTGTATTCTCGTTGTGTCACAATTATGTAAATCTGGAAACTACCCAATGCATTCATCAAATATGGAATCCATTCATAAAAATACCAATATTTGATTAATCTGTTACTGCAGCTATACATACATTCATAATGGAGCTAAACTTAGTAAACATCAGTTCAATAACCCATAGCAGTTGGCATGATCAACAAATGGAACCCAAAAAACACTGATATCTCATACTATTGATCATGTTTGGTGAAGGCAGATTTGAACTTGAAGCAACTCTGGCAGATCAGCACATCTTGGTGCAGCAAAATACACACTGGATATTGTTTCTTTCAAGTGTAGAGGGCACTCCTTATATCAGATCAAAGTTTAATTCTTAAATATCTAAAGATTGGGAAGTAATCAATAGCCTCCAAAAAGCAACAAAATTTACAGCAACTGAAACCATGTTTAAATCGACCATGCGGCAATGATTAATGATACCACATCTGTCCTGCAGAGTCAAAACTAAATCAATATTTCTGCTACAGAGACTTTTGAAGATCAAAGCGATTATCCCATATATGCCACAGCGTAATCTTCTGTTAACCTTTTAGAACAAGATCACACCATATAATGCACAACTGAACAAAAAGCATGCTAGCTGAAAACAATGGTATTTGAAATCTCCCTTGTAAAACAAAGAGCGCCATTCTAAAATAGAAATTAAATTTCAAACAGCACTAAACAGCAGTATATATTGCCATAGGTAAAAACAATTTTAGGATGATTTTGAAGGCCTCTAGTCAATTGATGACCCCAAAGTAACAACCAATGCAAATCCAGAATCTCGTCCTTGAGAAGCTAAAAACAGAAGTTGTAATTTTAGTGTGAAGGAAGAAACATAGCAATAATCTTCTAAAGTTGAGGAGTGCAGGCTATGCAGCAAACAATAATGTCAGTAATTGCTCCTTGTGTCTATTTAGAAGGTAAAGATTAACAAGTTGAAGATAATTTGATTAAAAAGTTTAGCTTGGCACATACAGCATCGTGAGAGCATTGCATATGGTAAGCACTGATTAACAAAAACCAATATGTAACTGATTATAACCAAATTACAGCAAAATATTCAACTGATTAACTCAAACACCAATCATTCTCAGCAACCACGGTGAATTTCAAGTCTGAACCAACTCTTTAATCAATACTAACCAAAACCCAAAATCACAAATCACACAATGGACTATTTTCCATTAGAAATAGAACTACAGTACTCACAAATGATCAAAAGAAAGCCACTTCTCCAACATAACATGCAACAGGTCAAAAGAGAAGAGAGAACACATAGAATCTGATTAGTATTATACATTTGGTGCATGTACAAATTGAAAAAGTGAATTTTGAGTTTAGGGTAGAATCTTGGTAGAGAAAAAGGAGCTTACTTTCTTTGATATGTTCTCATAGCTAGGCCTACTTATGAGAGAAAAGGCAAGAAGAAAAATATCAGCTCCTCTGTAACTAAGAGGCCTCAACCTTTTATAATCTTCTTCACCTGCATAATATAGGTTACATTATATTCTTTAAATAATACTAATTAACAGTATCAAGCACTCATTGATTAGAGAAGTGCTTTATAACTACTTCAAACAATATGATCATGTATGCATTGTATCCATATATGCTAGTGTTAATCAGCTCAGAAAGGTACTATATATGCATTAGGTGATTTTTTTTTTCCTCCAAAGCAAAAGAGAAAGTTCATTGACGTTGTCTTTGATGGTTGTTATACATGGATGAGCTACCATCGAAATGCATTTGTTTTTTCCAATATATGATAAAAATTTCATTATGTTTTTCCTAGTTGGGACCTATTTCGGGATCTCCTGCAAGTGTGGTGTTCACTCCCATTTTTTCTCACATTACTCAAGCTTTGACATGTTTGAAACATCAAAATATCATTATGAAGGGAGTTGGAAAATTTATAGAATAGCATTAATCAATTACAGTTTTAATTATTCTTTGACTAATATCTAAACTTGGGATTATCAACTTCTACGGTTGGCTATGAAAAAGTACTTAACCTCCTTAAGCATCAAAATTCTAAGAGAGGTAGAAAGAAATAGTACCAGCAGTATCCCAGAGACCCAGATTCACAGTCTGCCCATCAACCAAAACATTAGCACTGAAGTTGTCAAATACAGTTGGAACATAATCCTGTCAAGAAAAAGAAAAAGTGAATGAAAACAGAAAGAACAAAGATCCTTCAGGAATTAAAACAATGAAGAAAACAACAATAAGGGAAAAGACATGAAGGAAAGAAACACAGTGCCATTAACAGAAATGACAGGACTGGGATTTATATGGGAGTTGAAGGTGAGAAACTTTATACAGTAGGAAAAGTGTTGCTAGTGTAAGAGATGAGAAGGCAAGTCTTTCCAACAGCACCATCTCCAACTGTGACACTAGATATTGAAAAAGCAGAGAGCAGATATTTTGACAAATTCTCTTTTCAGTGTGCCACATAAGTTTACTAGTCAAACATATAACAAAGATGTTTAAGTACAAGTATTCAATTGCCCCCCTACTATATATATATATATATATATATATATATATATATATATATATATTAATCTTAGTGCATTTGCAAGATTTGAGTCATCAAGATCATAACATTTTCTTTGGATATTCCAGCATGTATTCAAATAACTCTCTAAACTGACTATTGTAATTAAGGGTATATAACACCAGAATAATACCTTTAAAATCCTCAACCCCCAAATCTTCATCCCAAAGGAATATGTAATCATAAATGGACACAACATCTGGATGTAGAAATCGTTTTGCAAACCACCTACAAAGACCCAAAAAGAAGAGAAATGAGAAAATCCAAGAACAGCAAATTAAAGTAGGACCTGCTCTTTGATAACTCCAACTGTAAGAGGAGACAAATTGCATTATTTTTAGATACATTACCACATTTCAGCAAGATGATTCACACTTGAAATATTCAGACTGCTGCTAAACTTCAGATAAAACTAATATATATATATATATAAAGAATAAAAAGAATAGTTGCTTAATGCCAGAGAATTTCACAGAATCATGTTGCAACTGCTAACATACCACTTTGTTTGGTTGTGGGCAACTATGTGTATGGCCTGGTTACTCCACTCAAGATCCCACCACCCTTTAACATTCCCATCATAATGGAATAGTATAATCGTAAAGTTTTCTGGAAGAAACTGAAATTGGTAAATTTAGGTCAAGCATGTCTCTTGATAGCATTTTAAACACTGTGTAGAAAAATCTATTACCTTTTGCACAATATCATCAACACTATGTTTCTGCTTAATACCAGCTGCAATAGCCAGTAAATTGTGATTGCTTAATCAACCTGAATCATTATAACCACCCCAAAATCAGAGAAGTGTCATCATCAGCACAATAATTACAATAAAGAAATTTCTGTTTATCCATTAAAGCCTACCAATCTAGCAATCATCTACCGGTGTTCAATTAAAGAGAGTACGCAGACATGCAAGAAAAAACATAAAAACAAGACAATTAGAGTATTACCGTTAACTTTGAACTAGTCAGCCATAAAGGCCTCAGTTCTAAATCCGACCTAGCTTGTATTATGCCACGAGGCAAACCGTCCAACTTTCTGGAGCTCAAAAGAATTTCCTGAAGGCAAGCATCAGAAGCACCTTAGAATATAATGAAGACAGACATACATCCAACATCTGATCGACATCCAAGAATTGTAATTGGTCTAGTTATTGCAGTGATTTCATATATAAGTCAATGATGAATAACTAATGAAGCCTTACTTTAAGGTGTTACAAAACACAGATGAAACGAAGCAAGAAAAATTGATTTGCATACAAGGATCTGAGCATTTACCTGATTAAAGGGATGCATTCTTTCTTCCATCCAATTCAGCAATGCTATAACAAGCAACAACACAAATCTGAATCCCTGAATTCATAAACCACAGCACCAAATCCATAAATTCAAAAACAACAAATTTCACTACCAAGACAAAACCCGAACACCTTAATCTATTTCAATATCCCCCAACCCAAATCAAAGAAAGACACCTAACAACTAAATGGAATTTTAGGAAACCCCAAATCAATTTCCAGAAAAAACCCTAAAATAGAAGATTGAACCCAACCAAAAATCCATGCTCGCATACAATCTCCTTGATAAAGATTGTAGACTTAAAAATTCTATTGCTAATTTCACAAAGAAACTCATATAAAACAACAAAATCGCAACAGCCATACCTAAAAGTTAACAATGTTTTCCGCTACGATACTCAAACTTTTCCTGCAAAAGCAACATAAGAACAAACATAAATTACAAACCAAGCCAAAGTAGACAGGAAGACCCACCTTACCAAATGAAAGTGAGCAGAAATACCATAATACAGAAAGCAGTGACCATAATACCATAACACTTTCTAAATCTTACGTTTATCTGTCTGCAACATCCATTGCACACAAAGGTTTTCAATAGGCTTTGAACTTTCTCAAAGTTATCGCACCCATTCAAGCCATAAAACGTAGAAGCCAAAATCTAAAAAACATAAGAACCTACATACCGAGATTACCTTTTAATTCAAATATTGCAGCCGCTATTGCAGTGTTGGGCTCCAAGATCCGCAAACATAAACTAATAAAGACACCCAGATTTGCCCAAATCCGCACTCTAATCATGAGAAGAAGAAAGAATCGCAAAAACATTAACTCAGAACAAAAACAAAAGCAAAAAACTGAAAACCCAAACTTCTAGATGAAAATCTAATTTCGAAAATCCCTCACCTTGACACTGTCGAATAATTGATGATGCGAATTGATGGTCTGATATGATTTCCGAACACTCGATGCTTGGATAGTTGATGTCGCTCTACCTGGTTTTGGCTTACCAATAACCCAAACGAAAAAATAATAGTCAAACCTCCTCTAATCTCCTGAGTCGCTGGTGGAGAATTCCATTAAGCCAGACGCAAATGGAAACAGCAAGTATGTCGGGGTTGAGGGAGAGACTAGATTTGGGTAAGGATTCTCAGATTTGAGGAGTTTTGAGAGATATCGATGGCTGAGTTTTCCTCGAGACACCGTGAGCTTCGAGTTTTTGGTTGATGAGAGAGTTTTAGACAGAGTTAATGTTTGTGGGAATGAAAAACACGAAGGTTTTGTGTTTTGCCAAAAGAGACTTAAAATCAAAACAGTCAAACTCACCTCATTCAGACAACACAATTTCTTAGATGTGTTGTCTAAATATCACCCATTGACTAGTCAGCTATAGAGTTTGGGCAATTGAGAGGGAAAAGAATTTAATTTGTTGGAGGGAAATCTAAAATTTTTGCTAGGGTTCATTTTAGAAAATTTCCATCTTTTCAGACAACATTTATGTGTTGTCTGAATCTAACCATATATTTGAAATGGAACAAGTATGGTTTCTCATTGTATTCAGACAACACATTTAATTTATGTGTCGTCTGAATGTCGTCTGAAAAACTCAGACGACAGAAAATGACCATTCTGTCGTCCGAGCTTTGTTGTCTGATAGCATTTTTGGCATAGTGATTCATTATTTTATCATTACATTTTATCCCCAGCTTCCGTGAATATATGAGATGGACTCTGGCAATTTTATTTTGAAATACGTGTTGACTCGTGAGATGAAAGACATATAAACTTTTTGATATTCAAATGTCATGAAAATTTCATGAAAAGCTATTTCGATGATAAATTTGAGATTTTCTACAACACTTTATAATTCGGTATATCAATGTCTTTTTTATACTAATTTTGACCTTGCACTTGCTAATAATTTTTACTACTTTGTATTCAGGACCTATCGGCAGCAAACCTCAAAAACGACTTCAATTGGGTACTTTACCATGAGATCACACACTCATTGCAGTGGAATGGAAACGGTCAAGCTCCTACCGGAGTGGTAGAAGGGATTGCTGAGTTTGTGACCTTGAAGTCTGGTTTTATACCCTCCTCGTTTGCAAAGCCCGGTGATGATACCAGTTGGGACGAGGGTTACAGCGTAACTGCACGGTTCCTGGATTATTGCAATGGCCTTAAAGACGGGTTTGTGGCAGAACTTAACAAGAAGATGAGAGATGGTTACAGTAACTGTCACGCCCCGAATTTTGAATAATAAATTCAAATCCGAAACCTGAATAATTACAATTACAAAAAACCAAATCTCGAAACTTCGAGTTCATTATTACAATTCACTCTCACAATATATTATAAAGCTCAAATGAGCATAACACACCTCACAACTTACAATTGTTGTAAAACTCTAACAATTGCTCTAACCGCACGATCACCGTCCTGGTTCTCCTGTCCTGTAGGATTACCCGCTACACAATTTGAATAGTGTACCGGGAGTTGCAACAACACAAAACCCGGTAAGCTTTTTACAGCCAGTATGAGTAAACAAGAAAGAACTGTTGATTTATTAGATTTCAAGACTACCACAAACCCACGTTACTTTCTCACTCTCATATATATATATAGCCACTTATGAGTTACTCTCAATTTAGCTCATAAGATCACTCACTCTCATATATATATATATAGACACTTATGAGTTACTCTCAATTTAGCTCATAAGATCACTCACTCTCATATATATATATAGACACTTATGAGTTACTCTCAAATTCGCTCATAAGATTTCCCAACATTTGGTAGACAGACTCATATATATATATATAGACCCTTATGAGTTACTCTCAATTTCCCTCATAAGGTTACCATATATATATTGACACTTATGAGTTACTCTCAATTTCACTCATAAGTTCACTCCACATTTGGCAGACAGACTAGAGCTCTAACTGAACGTAACCACTCGTCCGGCCACAGACGTGATTACGATTTAATACTATTAATAACCACCAGCCCGGTACGAGAGCGTGATTCACTAATAGATGCCATGGTCACCTCGTGACCTAGTGATCTCCACAGATCACAACAATTTATTGTTCCTCAACAATAAAACTCAACACCTCTCACAATATATTGTTTCTCAACAATAAACTCAATATCTCTCACAATATATTGTTTCTCAACAATAACTCAACACAACTCCAACAATACATATTATTTCACGTAATAATATATATACAGACATTCACACAGGAATGTCTAGTAACACCAACAATAGTTCATATGATTGCAACAAAATAAAGCAATTAATTGTATTGGGTTCGTAATATGAACCACGTGAGGTTTACTCACCTCGATAATCCCGCTGCGTCTTCAATTCAGCTCAAAATACGATCCACAATCGTCCACCAACTCAAACCGTCAATCACCTAGTCAGATACGATCTTAACTTAGCAATCATTCATAAACCACACATATACGGAAATCCAACGGTCGGATTCTAATTTAATGATGATCCAACGGTCAGATCGAATTTATACGATGATCCAACGGTCGGATCCTAATTATACGATGATCCAACGGTCGGATCAAAATTATACGATGATCCAACGGTCGGATCCTCACGGATCGCCCTTAGGATCATCCTCCAAAATTATCACAAAGATCCAATGGTCAGATCTTCTTGAATCACTCTAACAAACATCTCCATAAAATTATACGAAAATCTGACGGTCGGATTCTCACGAATCGCCTTCCGAATCATTGTTTTACATTTATACGAAGATCCAACGGTCGGATCTTCGCCCATGACCACACAAAGCCACTGGGACAGTCATAAGATCATCATATCCAAATTTGAAGTAAAACCGATGGTCAGATCCTCACAGATCGTAAACCGAAGATAAAACGTAAAAACGTTAAATAGTAACGTCAAAACATAAATTCACTATTTATCAACGTTTTCTAAAATGACCTTGTAATATATCAAAACGCTCGTAAGGATGCGTAGATCATCACCTAGATAATAAAAACTCAAAATATGGTCGAATACGCCGCCACAAGCGGCGGTCAGTGGGCGGTCAACGGCGGTCAACGCGGCGGTCAACCACCTCCTCTGGCCACCAAATTTCATCCACAGCATCATCTCAACATTTCCAATCACTTTCTCAACTGTGACAAAGTCAGAAAATACCTTGAAGTAGCCGAACAATTAAGCACTCCGATGTACAGTGAAATTTTCCAATTATGCTTTCTTCCTCCATGCTTCGATCTGGGTTATGAGACTTGGCGAGCATGAAGAGCGGCTTAAGGCGCTTCTAATGGACCTGGGTTTATGACTGGAGGTGGCCGGAAATCGGCGTTGACTAATTTGCTACAGTAAAAATGTTGGCTTCGATCTCCACATTTCCGGCCAAATCGTCGTAAACAACTCCCACATGCGTGATAAGGAGGAAGAGACGAGTCTATCGATGCTCGCAGCTCGCCATTTGGTGGTCTAGAGGTGGTGAAAGAGGAGGTTGCAGAAGAGAGAAAGAGAGAGTTGCAGAAGAGAGAGACTGAGAGAGCACGGGGGAAGGAGAGAGAAAAGAAAGAAAAGTTACCTGGCTACAGTAACATTTCAAATTTATACCAATCTACCATAAACAGTAACTTTCATATTTTGCTTATAACTTTCGCATACGAACTCCGATTTTTACGTACCACATATGCACGCACTCGGTTTAATGTCCTCTACAACTTTCATGAAGGAAGTTTTCCCAAATTCCCAATGTATAAAAAGTCACTTTTTGAGACCCCCTAAATAACGTTCGTTTTTTCGAAAATTAATCGTTCGAACTAATTCCACAATTCCTCCGAGCCTCGTACTCGCTCCCACTATCGTGAAATCATTTCTAAAAATCCACAGAATTTAATTTGGATTTTTCGGGGTATTACAATCTACCCTCCTTAAAGAAATTTCGTCCCGAAATTTAAGCGTAAGTCAATTCCTCTCGATTAAGGTTGACCTAATCATAGAATCTCCATCTTTTCCAAATCTGTAGTAATCTACAAAGCCACAATCCTTTGTATAAAAATACATTCCTATGGCCACTAAATCCCTTCATCACAATGTAAATTCACAAAACAACTGTTCAACAACACTCCACATCACATACACAAAATCGTCACATGGATCATCTCATAGATCCTCACATAGATCTTCACATAGATCATCACATAGATCTTCACATAGATCATCACTCTGTACTGGCATACAAGCACAGTAATCACTCCCACAAAGTGTTTCGCTACTCAATTAGCATCACGGTAAATCTCCATAGTAAAACTTAAGCATGCACCACTCTTCACAACCATAGAGATGCATCACTCAAAACAAATCATCCCCAAAAGTACGCCAATAAATTATGTCACCCAATGATGATGACTTGGGCTTGCTCAATCCTTGGGCTAAGCACTAGGGCTGGCCAATTGGGCCTGAAGAAATCGGACCATCCACATTTCGAACCGGCCCAAACCACTTTGGGTTTAACATTTGGGCCTACTATTCGGGCCGAACGATTGGGCTTAACATTTGGGCCTACCATTTGGGCCTACCAATCGGGCCGAACAATTGGGCTTACTATTTGGGCTTACTATTTGGGCCTACCAATCGGCCCACCAACTTCCAGCTCGGCTACGGTATGAAATTGTACATACCGTATATACGTATACATACCATACAGACCGTATATACGTATGCATACCGTACAACTGTATATACGTATGCATACCGTACAGACCGTATATACTTATGTATACCGTACATATCGTATATACGTCCGTATATCAAGCATATACGAGATCCAAAAATATTTGTAAGAGGTAAGGTTCGAACTCCCGACCTCGAACACGAAGGTTTTGCTCCCAACCACTGAAGCAAGAGCTGCCTTCATTAATATATGCTCACGTGTTATATTTATTATGTCATAAGTGACATAAATAAAATAACGGGGAAGGCAAGGTTCGAAACCTCAACCTGCCGCACGAAACCTTTGTCCCCCAACCACTGGAGCACAAGCTGTGCTTAATATAATGTGTACAAATTTTATACTTATTATGTCATAAACGAACATAATAAAAATAAACGAGAGGCGAGGTTCGAACCTCAGACCTCTTGTACACGAACTGTACACTCAACCACTCGAGCACGGCTGCTCACGTTATTATCCATACCAATCCTTTTATTTAAACCAACTGTTTCAACTGTTTCAACAATTCGGCCCAACTCATCCAAAACTGTTTCAGAAACTCGGCCCATCATGTCCAAAACTGTTTCTGAAACTCGGCCCATCAGGCCTCCACCCACAGCTACAGTGATGCCTTGATCCGAGACAGGCCCAAGTACGGCCCACTTGTGTCACGGCTTATCCCTTCCGTGATTTACGGCAGTCAAATCTGCTTTCGGCTAAAGCTGTCTGCCACAGCATCTCGAGGTTCGGCCTGTCCCCTTACACGCTCTCCACGCGCCAACAACTTTTCCGGGTTTTCGGATGACTTTAATCCAACGCGTGGATTCAAATTCTGAGATCGTTCATCCAACGGTGGAGATCTGCTCACCTTGTTCTATAAATAGGTGCATTCTGGGGAAAAACTGTTCACTCCAAAAGAAAAGAAATTTTCTTCCGAGCTCAAGCCTTTCTCTCTCAACTCTTCAGCCTTTCTCTTCTCAAATCCTTTCTTCATCAATTTCAATCCTTCTCTTCTGATCTTCTCTCCCATCTAGTTGATTCAATCCCATCTTTCCTCTGAACTTTCAGATCTTCAATCTTTTCCTCCAAATCTTCAATCCTTCTTTCTCAGATCTTTTCTTCCATTTGAAGATTCGATCTCATCTTTCCTCTGAGAATCTCAGATCTCCAATCACCAGTTCAACAACTCCAATCCTTCTAACAAAATCTCCCTCAAACACTAAACCATGTATTCCTCGATTTCCACATCCTCTCACCCCATGACCCAAGAGCCACGAACTCTGCAACTAATGGAGCTCCAAACCCCGCAACAAATGGAACCACAACAACAGCAACCAACAGAGGAGGGAGGAAACACCCAAGCAGCTGGAAGTAGTGCCAACATGGATTTCTGGCGAAGCCGTACCAGGTGGATTCCTACTCCAGAACAAATAAGAATCCTCAAGGATCTTTACTATGTCAAGGGATTTAAGTGCCCAACTACAGAGCAGATTCACGAGATCTGTCTCCAGCTGAACCAGTATGGGTATGTTGAGGGTAAGAACATTTACTTTTGGTTCCAGAACGTCAGGGCTCGAGAGAAGCAGATGAATAGGTGTAATCAGGCTGCTCCAGTGCCCATGGGAACTAGTTCTCTTGGTACTGGTAGATCCATTGATCTCAATTTTGGGTCCACTGGTTCTACTGGTGCTAGTGGATCCATCGACATCAATTTTGGGCCAGCTGGTGGATCCATTGACATCAATTTTGGGTCCACTAGTTCTACTGATGATGGTAGATCCATTGATCTCAACTTTGGTTCCACCTATTCTACTGGTAATGAAGGATTTCTTGATTTAAATTTTGTTTCATATTCTTCCTCACACTTCAACACTAATACCAGTCCAACTCTTTTGGCACAACAGGAGGACAAACATCCCTGCAACAACGAGGAGGAGATCACCAGGAGGTTCAAACTCTTCCTCTGTTCCCCGTGCACGGCGAGGACGTCTTTGGTAACCTGAAGACTACTTCCGAGGAAGGTAGTGCACATGATTACTATTTCGGTGGCTCAGGCGGTTACAACCGTGGATCTCCAGTTTCTCTTGAGCTCAGCCTCAACCCATCCGGAGCTGCTGACTAGGCTTAGTACAGCATAGTCCTCGTTTTCCTTTTTTTTTTTTTTTCTTTTTTTTTTTGTAATATAAACTCAATAAGATGGTGTGCATGTTTTCTTTCCTGTTTGTTTAACCAACAACAACACCAAGGATCGAACCTTGGTCACCCAATACTATTTTCAAAACCATAAACAACTCTACTGCACACATCTTTCATAATGATGCAATAAAAACAATCACTCAAAAAGAATCCAACAATCAATTAAGTCGCATCGAGGTCTAGCTAGTATCCTCTGAGTCAAACCAAACACAACAATTTCATCGATAGGATTAGGGATTTATAAAGCTAAACACATCCTGAGTTAGCTAGGAAAAACCCACGTTTTTAGAGTTACTCTTACAACTCTTATAGAATCTCGATAATTCCATCTATCAATTGCTTCAACAAAAACTCACCACAATTCAATCCCTAACATTTAGCGATTCAGAAATCGAATCAAACTCCATATCACATAGTAATTCACTTGAACCACTATGGATACCTAACAAAGTCACTAAAATCAATATCTGAAATTGCGTTTAACTATATCACCTAAAATCAATCACCAAAGGCAAACCCTTGCCTGACTCTAACATGTCCTCCATGCTTCTTCCTGCACCATACATAGGCCTCAAAATTCAATTTCATTCACTTGAACAAAACTATATTCACAAGTCTGCTATAGACATCAGGGAAAAACCCATACTTTTACTCATAACTTTTCCTTCTAAAAGTTCATCACGTAGTGTATATAAAATCACCACACAACCTTCTTAGTCTACACTAAGAATTCAATCTCACACAAGGTCAGCATAATTGCCTCAGAGTCACTTTAATCACGTATCACATGTCAATTACCAAAACTCCACTAAGACGTCTCTTTATAAAACAAGATATCTAATCCTTGATACGTACACCTCATCTAAACATCTGTACGTCCAACTTAAGAAGACAAAATTTATAACAATTCATACTCGTATCCACACTAGGTACGTGCATAGGTCCACACCATGTCTTCAACCAAACACTTCAACAATCAAAAGAACCTCATTTCCATAAAACAATCCTCGTTGACTTAACAGAGTTGAATCAAGAGGTTCCTATTCCTCAAGGATTGTAACTCGCGGCCACTGAACTTATTCCAATACGAACCTACAAGACAACTGTAAGGTTCTAAGTACAACCCCTTCGAATCTCCATCACCTAAGGAGTATAGTATGCTTGGCTAAGACATGTATAACACTTAAAACACAGTATAAGTCAAATACAAATTCATATTAACCAAGTCAATACTATAGGGAAGGTATTCACGTTCCCTAAACGACCTAGCGGCCTAAACAACTCCCAACACTCACGCATACCCAATGACTTAGCCAATACCGAAGAGCACACGATGGGGATCCGCTGCAGACGGGCCATCACTCGGAAGGTATTGACACATCACCAAATATGCACCTTACGCTCTGATACCAAACTGTCACGCCCCGAATTTTGAATAATAAATTCAAATCCGAAACCTGAATAATTACAATTACAAAAAACCAAATCTCGAAACTTCGAGTTCATTATTACAATTCACTCTCACAATATATTATAAAGCTCAAATGAGCATAACACACCTCACAACTTACAATTGTTGTAAAACTCTAACAATTGCTCTAACCGCACGATCACCGTCCTGGTTCTCCTGTCCTGTAGGATTACCCGCTACACAATTTGAATAGTGTACCGGGAGTTGCAACAACACAAAACCCGGTAAGCTTTTTACAGCCAGTATGAGTAAACAAGAAAGAACTGTTGATTTATTAGATTTCAAGACTACCACAAACCCACGTTACTTTCTCACTCTCATATATATATATAGCCACTTATGAGTTACTCTCAATTTAGCTCATAAGATCACTCACTCTCATATATATATATAGACACTTATGAGTTACTCTCAATTTAGCTCATAAGATCACTCACTCTCATATATATATATAGACACTTATGAGTTACTCTCAAATTCGCTCATAAGATTTCCCAACATTTGGTAGACAGACTCATATATATATATATAGACCCTTATGAGTTACTCTCAATTTCCCTCATAAGGTTACCATATATATATTGACACTTATGAGTTACTCTCAATTTCACTCATAAGTTCACTCCACATTTGGCAGACAGACTAGAGCTCTAACTGAACGTAACCACTCGTCCGGCCACAGACGTGATTACGATTTAATACTATTAATAACCACCAGCCCGGTACGAGAGCGTGATTCACTAATAGATGCCATGGTCACCTCGTGACCTAGTGATCTCCACAGATCACAACAATTTATTGTTCCTCAACAATAAAACTCAACACCTCTCACAATATATTGTTTCTCAACAATAAACTCAATATCTCTCACAATATATTGTTTCTCAACAATAACTCAACACAACTCCAACAATACATATTATTTCACGTAATAATATATATACAGACATTCACACAGGAATGTCTAGTAACACCAACAATAGTTCATATGATTGCAACAAAATAAAGCAATTAATTGTATTGGGTTCGTAATATGAACCACGTGAGGTTTACTCACCTCGATAATCCCGCTGCGTCTTCAATTCAGCTCAAAATACGATCCACAATCGTCCACCAACTCAAACCGTCAATCACCTAGTCAGATACGATCTTAACTTAGCAATCATTCATAAACCACACATATACGGAAATCCAACGGTCGGATTCTAATTTAATGATGATCCAACGGTCAGATCGAATTTATACGATGATCCAACGGTCGGATCCTAATTATACGATGATCCAACGGTCGGATCAAAATTATACGATGATCCAACGGTCGGATCAAAATTATACGATGATCCAACGGTCGGATCCTCACGGATCGCCCTTAGGATCATCCTCCAAAATTATCACAAAGATCCAATGGTCAGATCTTCTTGAATCACTCTAACAAACATCTCCATAAAATTATACGAAAATCTGACGGTCGGATTCTCACGAATCGCCTTCCGAATCATTGTTTTACATTTATACGAAGATCCAACGGTCGGATCTTCGCCCATGACCACACAAAGCCACTGGGACAGTCATAAGATCATCATATCCAAATTTGAAGTAAAACCGATGGTCAGATCCTCACAGATCGTAAACCGAAGATAAAACGTAAAAACGTTAAATAGTAACGTCAAAACATAAATTCACTATTTATCAACGTTTTCTAAAATGACCTTGTAATATATCAAAACGCTCGTAAGGATGCGTAGATCATCACCTAGATAATAAAAACTCAAAATATGGTCGAATACGCCGCCACAAGCGGCGGTCAGTGGGCGGTCAACGGCGGTCAACGCGGCGGTCAACCACCTCCTCTGGCCACCAAATTTCATCCACAGCATCATCTCAACATTTCCAATCACTTTCTCAACTGTGACAAAGTCAGAAAATACCTTGAAGTAGCCGAACAATTAAGCACTCCGATGTACAGTGAAATTTTCCAATTATGCTTTCTTCCTCCATGCTTCGATCTGGGTTATGAGACTTGGCGAGCATGAAGAGCGGCTTAAGGCGCTTCTAATGGACCTGGGTTTATGACTGGAGGTGGCCGGAAATCGGCGTTGACTAATTTGCTACAGTAAAAATGTTGGCTTCGATCTCCACATTTCCGGCCAAATCGTCGTAAACAACTCCCACATGCGTGATAAGGAGGAAGAGACGAGTCTATCGATGCTCGCAGCTCGCCATTTGGTGGTCTAGAGGTGGTGAAAGAGGAGGTTGCAGAAGAGAGAAAGAGAGAGTTGCAGAAGAGAGAGACTGAGAGAGCACGGGGAAGGAGAGAGAAAAGAAAGAAAAGTTACCTGGCTACAGTAACATTTCAAATTTATACCAATCTACCATAAACAGTAACTTTCATATTTTGCTTATAACTTTCGCATACGAACTCCGATTTTTACGTACCACATATGCACGCACTCGGTTTAATGTCCTCTACAACTTTCATGAAGGAAGTTTTCCCAAATTCCCAATGTATAAAAAGTCACTTTTTGAGACCCCCTAAATAACGTTCGTTTTTTCGAAAATTAATCGTTCGAACTAATTCCACAATTCCTCCGAGCCTCGTACTCGCTCCCACTATCGTGAAATCATTTCTAAAAATCCACAGAATTTAATTTGGATTTTTCGGGGTATTACAGTAACGATTTCTTTAATCAGTTGCTCGGGAAGACGGTCGAACAGCTGTGGACCGACTACAAAGCCAAATATGCAAACTAAGGGTATATCATATTAGTTGATAACATATGCGAATAAGAACTGGGTCTTGTATTAAGAAGGCGAATAAATGATAGGACGACTTGTTAACTGTATGTGACATGTATGTCCACTCAGTATTCATTTAATGCAATTGTTTAGTGTACTAACTATTAAATAAAATGCTTAAAATGCTTCTCCAGTTCTCCACATAGCGAAGTCTTTTGATGTAATGAATCTGAACTGTGGTGTGCGTTAAATTTTTTTGTTATAACAGAAAGATGCAAGTTTTATAGGTCTAAATATTGACCAGATTTCATAGTTATTTTGCAATCTCATAACAATGACCAAACGAAAATTAGTCTACAACTACATTAGTTTTGTGGATTAATCTCTTATTAACTATAGAGGAACTTAATCCTACTTTGAGATTTTTTTGTTTTTGTTTTTTAATTTCATTTTTCATTACCACCATCATGATTAATATATATAAGTGTATGTTTTCCATCACTTTTGGGTAGCCAAACCATACAAGTTATTTACATTCTATTGGATTGGAAGACACATGAATTATTAACGTTGACATGCATATTTTTGTAATGGAGGTTTTTTTCTTCTTTTAAAAATAGAATAAAATTACAAATGAGTTCCTCTAGTACAACCAACTCTCAAGTTATCAAACAGAAAAGCATGAGAAGCTGAGAGGGGAAGTGAATGACACCAGCTTTGAGCTTGAGCACTATGACAAGCTTTTGCAATAGCATCGGCTAGGAAATTTGATGGTTCTCAACACTTTTCATTATTTATGGGGACTGCTAGGGTTTGACCCTGCCGTCGCCATATAGCACTTTGGCTTTGATGGCTTTATGGGGTAGACTAGAATCAATGTTTCAAGATTTTGCTCTGCCTATGCAGATCTAGCAAGCTGTTAAAGAGTACGTCTTTCTCAAGTCGATCTATACACTCTCGATCCGGTTATCTTTATATGCAATATATGCTATAGCTTGATCCAACAATTAATGGATGGGGGCTTAAAGAAAATCAAGAAGAACTCCCTAAATTCCATAGAGAAATTTCTATTACAATAACACCATCTCACTCACAAGTTTAAAGAAAATGAAAACAGTTACTAGAAAGTAATTATACTTTACATCAAGCTTAACAGACTAAACCAATCATTATGGCCTAAATGCTAACATGATCATTCTGTTACGAATCAAAAGTCAATAATTCCTCTTAGTCTAACAAATTTTTTTATTGAAAATTTTTTGTGTTATAATCTCACCATTGAAAAACAAAAGTTTTAGGAGCTGCCCTAAATAAAGGATAGCAAAAATCTTGACCGATTTTTTATTTTATTTTTTTGTGATTGTCCAAGACTCTGAGTTCCATCAGCTCTAGATTTAGTTTAAAATCATGACACATGGATAAGAAATCTTAATGAGAAAATAAGAACATATGATTTTGGCCAAAAAATCATGTGCATAGTCCACTGAAAAATCATGATCTCATACAATTTATTTCTCTTGAAGAAATTTTTTGAACTTGATTCCACAGAGTTAAGAAAGCATACAATATTTTTTTGGTGTGTTTAATCTCGCTGGCAATTTTTTTTATTATTATTATTTTTTTATAACAATGGGTTGGTGACTCAAACCCAAGAGACAGTTAAGGAAAAAATCCCACCGAATCAATAGATGATCAGGTGATGGGATGAACAAACTGACAACAGAAAAGAAATAGATCGTTACCGACCCAAGTCTCAGCCACATTTCATGGATGTGGTACAATGCCATCTTCTAGAATATTGACAAGCTTTTACGCCCCTTGAATATTCAACATTGTTAACAAATTTACTATATACTATTTGCGGGTTCACTGTTCATAGGCTTAGTAACAGTGCCGGCTCGAGCCGAGCTGACGTTGTCAAATGACTGTTTTGCCCTTCGTTTCAGCCCTAGGGATAAAAGCCTTCTTTAGCCTCCGCCTGATCTCCTTTCGTTTCTTTGCTTTCCTCTCTCTCTCTCTCTCTCTCTCTTCGTTCTTGCCTGGGCTTTGCGCATCTGGAGGTATGAAGTTGTTGGGTGATGAGTTCTGCATGTCGTATTTCTGTCCATTTCTCTTCGATTCAGAACTTATTTGTTGGGTTTTTGTGACAGATTTTTGGGTGTGTGACTGATTTGGGCGAGGAGAAGGAAGGTGATTGTGGGGGAAATGGGAGAGGAATTTGCAGCGAAAGAGAGTGGTAAAATTTCCTAGACACTGAGGGGCGGGTGCGAAAATTTCTGATTGTGAAGGTTTGTTTTTTATGGCTTTAGTTATCAGTTCAAATCTCTTATGTGTTTCAGTTCGATTAGGACGGTGATGAAGTTATTTGGTTTCTTTTCGCAGTAAGCTATTGGATTTGATTCTGCATGTTGGATCTCTGCAATCTACTAATTGATTTGGGGTAGGAGAGGCAGAGTGATTGTGGAGGAAATGGAAGAAGAATTGACCTGCATCATATTTTTTTGTGGATAGAGATATTCTTTGGAGGCTCTACAAAGAATACGACTTTGGGTGAGATTTTATTATTGTTATGATTTTTTTTTTTTGGTTTTTGTCGGAAAGTTTATATGGGTTTGTTATTGATTGGCATTGATTGTTTTGATGGGTTTATTTCGATTTGTTCATAATCTTGAGATTTTGAGGTTTAATTATGGATCTAAGGTTTATAAAGTTAGAGTTTGTTTTGATAGTTTTTTTATTTGTACTTGAAGTTTTGTTATTTGTCAAACAGAGAGGACAGGAATCTTTCTTACTTGAAAGAAGGAGAAGGAAGAAGAGAGGAGCTTTTCTTTGCTTGAAAGAAACGAAGTGGAAGGTATTGGATCTGATTTGTTGGTTTTTTTTTTTGCTTTTTTTGTTTTGTTTGTAATCTGAGATTCTGTGGAAGGTATTCTTCCAATGTTTTTATTTTTATTTTTATTTTTTCACATTGATGTAAACTTTAGGCACTTGGTTTCTATCGATGTATAGTTTAGTTCATAGATTGTTTTCAGTTCTTCAAATTTATACTTTCTCAATTTTTCAAGCAAAGTTTTAGATTATAAACGTTGAGCATTTACAATGCTTTTCTGGTGTTCTTGATTGTTAGGTTTTTATTATACGCTTCTCAGTTTATGTCATTTATACTTAACAGAACAAGAAGAAAGAAAGAAGGTGAGGGAAGTGGGGATTTTGAAGAAGAATCCCGAGATCTTGGAGGAGCAGATTCATAAGTTGAATAAGCAAAGTAAGTTTACCTAAAACTTTCAAGTTGAATAAGTCTACTTTCATCTGTCTCAAACCTAGAGGTCTGTTAATAGAGTGGTCATAAATACTTATAAATCCAGTATTTTGGATATCTAAAAACTATAGAAAAACTGAAAGTGATGCTCATCTAAAAACTACACTTGCTGAAACAGAGTGTAAGCTGTGTTTGTTTTATTCATCAGCTTATATTTTTACTTCTATGAGTTACAGGTTTCATTCTGTCACTTCATGTAGCCAACAATTGACATAAACTTTGTGTTCTACTAACGGCTAACTCAGACAAATTTAGGTAGTGTTTTAAAATGCTTTAAACCAAATAGAGGAGCAGCGCTCTAGAATAATATCAATGAGTTTCCAAAGTTGTTTGAGTTCTTATTTCCTATTTGTGCTACTTTTGCTGTTCTTGGAACCAAAATAGAGCATATGAGTTGTGAATTAATATCTCTAATTTAGTATTTCGTATTTTGCATTGCAGTATATTGAATCAGTATCACACAGAGCATGTCAATTCTATTCCAAGCTTTTGCTTTAGTTCTGTAGCTTATATCTCATTTTGCTCTTCATTTTGAATACAGTAATGGCAGCAAAAACTGGAAAGACAAAGATTATGAGACTTCTACGAGATGATAATACAGAAGATCAAGATACTCAAAGACAGGCAGAGAGAATTGATATGGACACACATTCTCAGATTATATCAAGAAAGTGGAAACAAGGTAAGTAACAACGTATTAGTAAGAAATTTGAGTTTTTATGGATTGGGAGAAAAGAAATTGCAGACTACATTATTTTATTTAATAACTATGGCTTTGAAATTTTGTGAGTTAAAAATTTCTTTAGTTGTTGCAATACCTTCACCCTCCAAATTTAGAATTTGGTTGATATGAATTTTAGTCATGACAGTGTTCGTAGTGTTAAAATTTGGTTAATTTTGCGTCTCAATTGTAAAGTTGTCAATACAGAGGCATAGATAAATATGCATCTGCTAATATTCATTTGAAGATCGGTGTTTTGATTGTTCTTGCTTTTTGTTGAGCTGTCAAATTAACTACTTACACTGCATTTCATCCTTCATTCTATATTTATTTCTTTACCAGAGTTCATGCATTAATATGTTTACATTCCATTTGATATTATTATATTGTGTTTGATTAACCAATTAAGTTTTGTTACATAATGAAGCTTAACTTTTTAATTAAGACATCATAGTAATAATGGTAGTTGATTTTTTTTTTCAATTAGGAATTGAATGAAAATAGAGTTGATCATCATCTTCCTTAGTTCATAGTTGAAAGAATAGAATATGAGTTTCCCAGAGTGTGTCAGAGATATTCCTTTTCCACAATGTTTTATAAGTGTTTTCATTTTTTTTTTCCTATTATTGACTAATGATCAAAGTTTTATTATTGTTTCTGATATATACACAGGTTGTCAAAGAAAATCAAGAAGGTTGAAAGAAGGTAACTCTATGTTTTCAGGTTTATAATGATGATGCAAATGAGTAATTTTTGTGAAATCTGTTTTCTATTTATAGATTTAAAATAATTAATATTATTCAAATTGTATTTACAGCATCTCAGCCTATGTTGATCGAACAGAACCAAAGTTTGTGCAGCAGTGATCAAAATGTCAATATATTTGGCTACTGTGACAGACAAATTACAAATGATCAAGGAGATTCTGCCATGATTGTAAATGAGGCTCTGTTTCCTCATCAAAATTCAAATATTGACAATACAACTTCGATGGGTAAGTACAATGATATTGAATTGTTCTTGATAATTGTCGTTTTGTTCCATTTGTACAAATTGGTGAAATTAGAAACACCTTTTTAGTGAGATTTGTGTCTTCTCTTTTAGTTTGTGTTACTGATTTTCTACTTTTGTCTTCAGTTTTCCAATATACAATTAGTTAGTTTCCTGTTATATATATATATATATATATATATATATATATATACATATATGTTTTTTCGTTATGAATATGCAGGTTAGTTAAAATGTTATAAGTAAGCATTGAAATTGTGTAGCAAGTTTTCTTCCTATTATTGACTAATGATCAAAGTTTTGCTATTGTTTCTGATATATACACAGGTTGTCAAAGAAAATCAAGAAGGTTGAAAGAAGGTAACTCTATATTTTCAGGTTTATAATGATGATGCAATTGATTAATTTTTGTGAAATCTGTTTTCTATTTATAGATTTAAAATAATTAATATTATTAAAACAATTTGACAGCATCTCAGCATATGTTGATCGAACATAACCAAAGTTTGTGCAGCAGTGATCAAAATGTCAATATATTTGACTACCGTGACAGACAAATTACAAATGATCAAGGACATTCTGCCATGATTGTAAATGAGGCTCTGTTTCCTCATCAAAATTCAAATACCTGCGACTATGAATTCAAATATAAACTGAGGGTGAAGACCTGCGAGTCTGTCTAGACCGCAGCATGCAAATACCTCTTCCATGGTAAAATTCAAATTTCTAATATCCACTTTTTTGTTAACCATTCATGAAAATGTATACTATTGCAGTAAAGTGACAATAAAATAGATATGTTATTCTACTTGCTTTATCCATTTGCTTTACCACTTAATGAATGAAAGTTGAAACCAACCTCAACAATTACACCTACTAGCACGAAAATGATTTCTTGCACCAAATTCATTTCTTAATCTACTAGAATTAGATATAGAAGAATTGGATTATTTGGTTTAAGATTATTGATCTCAATAACCTTTTTCATTTTTCCCAAATTTTTATGGAAATGTTGGGTCTTTAGCTTCATTTTGATATTGGATTTTGCTATTACTATGTTTGTTTCACTTTCTGCAATCAAGTTCATGTTTTTCCTGCTAAGGTTTGCAATTCTCACCAGTATATATATTATAGGTTGGCATCAAGTTTGGTGATATATCATGGTTTGACATGCACTTATTCTCCTTCCTTCCAATTTTTACATTTGCACCAACTCTTACACTAACCTTTAACTTCTTAAATCACTGGTATGGAGCATGATTCTATATTGATGGTAATGTTAGCTCCTGATATGGAGCATCAATCTAAATATTTTTGAGAAGCTGTTTTAACAGCAGTTGTTTTATATATATCTTCAGCTGTAGGAATGAAGAAAACACAATGCAAACATAAAGCTGCTCCCAAAATTAGTAACCAAATATATTCCTTACTAATAATGATGCATACTTTTACAGTTATAGAGTCTATGCCACCATTGAAGATCCAAACAGTGAAGCCACAGTCAAGCTTAGAGGAAAACCAGCTGAACAATTGTTTGGAATAACTTGCAGAGACCTCATAGATAGACAAGTACCCTTATGGTCCACAGGAAACATTGCCACAGGAAATATTGCAAACAAAAGGGCAAATTCACATTTTCCAAATCCAAAACAATGAAGCAAATGACTTCATAGTGAAAGGTATCTTTCCAAGCACAAAGAATCAACCAAGTGCCAGCACACCAGCTCATCCACTGTATGACAAAAAAAGATCTGTCGAGAAAGGAAGAAGACAACTATTTGCTACCAATCCAGACAAAAGACCCCGCAGGTAACAACTACATGCTTGCACGTCATTTTATTTGTTTACCTATCACTTCTTTAACTTCTTCTATAACTTATTACTTTTACAATAACAGGGAAGGAAGCACTGAATCAGCAACATCATCCACAGACACTATGAACAAAGAAAAAATGGACTGAAATATCATGTCACTTTTTTGTGTAAATAGAAATGGAGGCAGCAACTTTTTGGACAACCTCCACAGCTAATCATCACTAGGCTAACAACCTCTCGACAACTGATGTCACTTTTGATATAATCACTATGTTAGCCTATAAGTAGAACACTGTATTTTGGAGAAGCTGTTTTAACAGCAGTTGTAATATATATTTGAAGATTACCAGATCAGCTATACTAATGGTAATGTTAGCTCCTAATATGGAGCATGAATCTATATATTTTTGACAAGCTGTTTTAACAACAGTTGTTTTATATATATGAACTGAATTTTTGATCTTTCAAAACTTGCACAGTTGGTTCCAAAACCCGCAGCAACGCGCGGGCATGCATGCTAGTATGTACGAATTTCCTCGTAGACCATGCAGCCTTGTCGACGGTCGATACGCATGTCATGATCAAACATATCATTATATCTTGAATCTTGAGTTTAGACTAAGCATGTACGAATTTCCTCGTAGACCATGCAGCCTTGTCGACGGTCGATACGCATGTCATGATCAAACATATCATTATATCTTGAATCTTGAGTTTAGACTAAGCTAGATAATAGACTGCTTTACTTTTTGGATTTATCTTGGACCTATAAAGTCTTTAATTAGGTTATTCTTGACAAAGTCAAAAAAAGATTGCTTTACTTCTAGAAGATGGAAAATATGCTAGCTTTATATATGTACCATCGTCATTGGCGGTGTACATATTTGGCTTTCTATGATAGATTCATTAAGAATTTTCTGATTATACAGAAATATACTTAGAGTATTATCCCGTTCAATCACTTTGCGTTTAAGGAGTCTCATGAAGAATTTTCAGTTTCATCACTCGATCTTGGCCTTATCCTAAAACTGCACTGTTCCAATGTAAACTGCAGAGTCTTTCTAGATTTGGGTGGGTCGGTCACATTGCATGCCCATTCCACACGGCAAAAAGAGAAGTCAAAGCCAAGCAGAGTATGATGATTATCTTATCTCCTATACAAAATTCCTGATTAAGAGACTAGTGTTGAAACAGTAAAAACTTCAGGCTAAACAATTTATTATTTTCGTCGGTCGTCCATAATTTTGAATAAGTGCATTGTGAATATATCAAATCTTATGAAGCTGCCTGTATAATAAAGGCGTTTTACTTTCTCTTCCATGTTCTAAAAGAGTTAGAGACGGATTAACTCGATCGCTACATACGTGGCTCCTAACGATTGGACAGCAAACACGTTGATCCTTCCAATGTCTCATAAACGAACTCTATATAAACAACAAAGATCAAGGACATTTTACATCTGCAATTAAAGCCAGTTAATTAGCTAGTGTTGTTAAAATTAAGCATCATGGCTCGTTCTCTCTTGTCTTTCATCCTTGCCTCCCTCCTAGCCCTATCTACTCTGCATGGAACCCATGCAGTCGAGTTCGTCGTCTTTAACAGGGCTCTCAACACCTCTGGCGGAGTCCGCTTCAGAGACCAGCTAGGGAGGAACTACACCCAGCAAAGGATGAGCGCTGCCACAAATTTTATCTGGAACCTCTTTGAAGAAACTACAGCTGCGGAGAGAAAGAACGTGCCACGAGTAAGCTTGTTCGTGGATGACATGGATGGCATCGCGTATGCCATCAACGATGAGATTCACGTCGGGGCTAAATACATACAGGTATATATAGTCTAATTTCGATAACATCCTAGAATATTCATATTTTTCTTTTATTTTTTTTTGTCCTAGTTTTAACTTAAAATGGAATTATTAACCTGACCTACCCCTAACCCAATTTCCTAACCTCTCATATGTTAATTAAAATTTCTTACATCCAGGGTATAAAAGGCGACATCAAAACGGACTTCAATGGGGTGTTATTCCACGAGATGACACACGTGTGGCAGTGGAACGGTAAGGGTCAAGCTCCCGGCGGATTAATAGAAGGAATTGCAGATTTTGTGAGGTTGAAGGCCGACTATGTTCCTAATGGGTGGGTGAAACCGGGCGGGGGTCAGCGTTGGGATGAGGGGTATTCGGTTACTGCACGATTCCTAGACTACTGCAATGGCCTCAAGCAAGGGTTTGTGGCAGAACTTAACAAGAAGATGAGAGACGGTTATAGTGACAATTTCTTTAGCCAATTGCTTGGGAAGACAGTTGATCAGCTGTGGAAAGACTACAAAGCTAAATTCGGGAACTAACTAAGCATGTGCAATAATTCTGCTTATAGCTAAAAGTCTAGATTACGTACTAAAGTTGTAGTGAAGTAAGTTATATGTATAATCCAAATAAGTGGGACTAGGATGACAATGACGCCAAAAATCACATTGTTTTGGATCAATTTCACATACATATATATGGTGTCTTTTTCTACTTTTCTTTTTTGTTACAAGAACCAACAAAAGATTTATGTGAACACAACGTTTTGATACACCGAAGATTTTTATTTTATTTATTTATTATTATTTTTTTAACAAACTCTAATCACACGAATAAACTCTACAATACATTAAATGGTTAAATCAAGACCGGTTGAGCCAATAGAAAGTCGACAATTTCTAAATACATATAACTCATCTCATGAATGGTTCAACCAACCCAAATTGCACTAATGTTAGGATGGCTGGCCTTTGAACTCAAAAAGAATAGCACTTTGGTGGCATGCAATTGCAGTAGAATGGAGTTACCAATCCTATATTCCTTGGAGGTTAAAGTTCGATGCATGCAATTCGATATAATCAACAGTACTGCCAACTAAAGTGGAGCCGGTCTCATCGACCATTATATGCAGAACAATTCTTAGGAATTAAGTATATGTGACTAATGCATATTCACTTTTCATTGCGATTAATGCATTTTAATTTTATAATTTTTTAATCTAACCATTCATGTTACATAACATCATACAAAAATTAGCTTTGTAAAAAATCAATCAAATTGAAGACTTTTTTTTTTTTTTGATAATTTTTTGATAAAAGGATAGCTTCATTAACTAAAGGCCAGAAGACACATACATCAGATGCTGTCTCATACCTAAAATCTAGATGGCACAAGCCGCCAAGCAAAAGACAAGTACCTTCACTGTTAACACATATGCTCACTTGTGGAGCCTAGAATACAGAAAATCAAATTCTCACTACTAACCCCCTTTGAAAAGAAAACCTAGTCGTCTAGAGACCTCAATTGGTGTACAACTAAGTAGACTGAGAAGAAAGTAATGATGAACCCAATTTCCAGTAGTAGGCAAAGGAACCAGGAAAGCCTAAAGCTTTCCTTTGCCCTTATCTCTAGGGCTAGAGCCTGAAGCACCGGCTGCAGGGTAGGTGAGTCTCAGAGGGGCTGCTCCGGCCTTCTTCCCAGAGCGTTGGCTCTTATTCCTGCTGCCCAGTGGCCTACCCATCTTCTTCTTGAGAGTGACAAGAGGAAAATCATGGTCGTCGCCAACCAGACCCAAAGCATCAGCCTGCAAAGTTGGAATTTTACCACCCATAATGGTCTTGAACTTCTTCGGAGAGGGATCACAACCTCCAATCCTATCCCTTTTCTTTGTAGCCACAACATCTTGTTGCATATCCTGCACCAAGGTTGCAGCTTCACTGGTACCAGAACTATTCGCCCCATTATGGGCCAAAAAAGAACTCAAGGGCTGCTCCAAAGCATGCTCCGTCCCCGAAGTGATATGCTCGCTATTACCATCAGCCGGATCCGAAACAGGAGACGATCCGGAAGGAGAAGTAGAGGGAGGGTTAGGGCGGTCAACACGACGAAAAGTTGGGTTCTTCTTTTTGGGGATAGATGAGGAAGCAGTGAAGAATTCGCGCTTATTCTGAGCCGAAAAAGAAAAAGACCCTCCTGAGACGGACGGCCCTGGAAAGTTCAAAACCCTAGATGACGGAAGTGGAGTATGCGGCTCCTCACATGCAATCCCAGCATGCGTGACCAGTCCACACTGTGAACATCTCCCTTTCAGATGTTCAAATTGAAATTGAAGCACCGGTTCGACGCCGACATCCAAAAAAATCTTCCGCTCAAGCAAGAATGGTTTAGAGATATCATGGGTGAAGAAGATCCGAATCCCACCCTTCTTGAATTCCTTCTTATCATAGTCTAAGAAACCACCCAAGAGATTACCGATAAGAGTAAAATTCTCAGGTTCTTCATACAAAGGAGGAATCCCCAAAACCCTAACCCAAACACGTAGATGCTTGAATTGGGCTTCATGCAGGGGCTTCACCCCATCATAAATTTCAAAACACACAGGAGCTCTATCAAAAGACCAAACTCCTCCCCGTAGGATCTTGTTCCGATCACGAAGCGATTCAAAGGAGAACAAGAAGACATCGCCCGCCTTATCCTGGACCCTAAAATCCTTATCCACCATCCAAGTACGGTGGAAGTGAGCCTTGAAAGCTTTGGGATCCACCGGCTTGCGGGTCAGAGGCTTGCCAAGTAGAAAAGACTGAGATGACTTGCGCACCGGACCACCACCAAACTTACCCAGATCTGGGGCGCTACCACCCGAAGCAAGAGCGAGAGAAGCATCAAAACTTGCTGTGACAGCATCAATGGAGGCCATGAAGGGATGGAGAGGCAAGGAAGAGATAGCAAGGCTAGGGATGGAGGCTAGGGCGCCGTAGAGAGAAAAAACTAGGGTGAGAGGAAAACTCTCCTAGGATCAAATTGAAGACTTTTTAGTTATTCATTTCTGTGAAATACATGGACGGTTCATCATTATAGTAGCAAGTGTTAGAACCATCCTTTTGTTTGATTCAATTAGATAATTAAACGAATTCTAATTCGAATGATTTTTTATAGAGATAATCTTTAAATGTTAATTTAAGATATGGATTGTTAGATGATAAATTTATTAAGTAAAAATATGTTAATCGACAATAGAGGTGAATATGCTCGTTCACCTAAGAGGTGAATCTAAGAATTATCCTTATATACTAATTTCCGTGTACGTCTAATATTCTTAATATGCAGTTGATTTCGACAACTTATAACATGAATCTTTCATTTTAGAATTTAGACTAGTATACAGCGTAATTAGTGGCGGAGGTCTTCTTCTGCTAATTTTTCTCTTTACTTTGTCATTTTGTTATTGGCTTATTTTAGACTTGTATACAAGGTGATTAGTGGGAAGGGTCTTCTGCTATTTTTCTCTTGACTCTGTCAGTTTGTTATTGGTTGTCTCTGTTGTTTAGGTTAACTAGAACTTGGCAATTCTCTCTTCTTGTTTCCATTGTACGTATACAAAACGTAACTTAAACCAACCAAATAAATTATGACCATTGACTAGACAGTTGTGCGTGTATATCTATATTCCAATATCAAAATAAAATAAAGTGGGACTTGGTAATTTTCCAACCTGGGTTTCAAATTCCAAGTCGGCAAGAACAGGCACTAGTCCAAGTCAAGGTCAATGGTAGCAGCTAGCATGCCCTTGTTTTGTGGGTACTGACTTAGACTACTATACTTATCAGTCCCACGTATTAAAGCCTGTGTCCATACAACTCCAAACGGCGAAGCAGATTATTTTACTTCGACCAAAAAGCTATCCCTCGACTTAATTAAACACTATGATCTCTGTTCTCTATAGCTAAAATAGAAATTTGATTAACCAGAAGTACTGATAGTTTACATAGTTCATTAGTTAATTGCCCTTCATGTACCTTGGTGTGTCAATCTTTGTTGGCCGACCAAAGCGAATTTACTTCCAAGTTTTGGCTGATCGAATTCATAACATTATGTCTAATTGGAGAGGGCATTCTCTTTTCATGGCAGGACGGGTAACACTGGTCAATTATGTGGTGGTTAGTATGTTTTCCCATAGTTTCACAATTTATGCCTGGCCAAGGACTGTATTGCAACAAGTTAAGTTCGGAATTGGATGAGGAATTTTATTTGGACCGGCAATGTGTCTTCTAGAGCCTATCATCCAGTTTCTTGGAAAAAGTGTTGTGCTCCATTGAAGGAGGGTGGTCTTGGAGTTCGTAATATTATGGCTCTTAATAAGGCTTTCCTCAAAAAAAAAATTGGGATTTATTAACTAAGTCTACACCAGTGGCTGTTTTTTTTTTCTGCTCGGTTTCTTCAACGTTTAGGTCAGCCATGTTCTTACTATAAAAAATCATCTATTTGGCCTGGCATGCGACCCGTGTTTATGGATATTTTCTACAACTCTAAATGGTTAGTGGGCAATGGTCAATCAATTGATTTTTGGCATGGTAATTGGCTTAATGGTTCAGTTGTTAATAGATTGGGTATTGAGCATCAGCTGGGAAAATTATTATGTGCCAAAGTTTCTGATTTCATCAAAGATGGCTCTTGGTATTGCTTTACTAATTTAATTGCTGATCTTGTTGCACTTTGGTCCGAAATTTCTGTTATTAGGCTTCCTTATTCAGACATGGACGATAAGTTGGTGTGGTTGGATTCTTCGGATGGGAGTTTATCTTTATCTATATATAGCCTATGAGTTAAAGAGGAGTAAACAAGCAACTGTTATTTGGGATCGATGGGTTTGGTGTCATTGCTTTCGTCCTCGAAACTCCATTACTTTATGGAAATTTCTTCATGGTAAGCTTTTAACAGATGATCTCTTACTTCAGCGAGGCTTTTCTTTTGCTTCTATGTGCTCTCTCTGTCATGCATCTGCTGAGACAGCCCACCATTTTTTTTTTTTAGTGCTCTTTCTCTATGAAGGTCAGCTCCGCAATTTTATCTTGGTTTAAAGTTAATACTCATTTCCTGGATATATATACTTTCTTCTCTTACCCATTGCAACATGATTTTGGTACTTAATTGCAATTGCTATGGTGGGGAATGATGAGAGCTTGCTTCTACTCTCTTTGGGATGCTAGAAATTCTATTAGTTTTGATGAGCGTCGCTTAACTGCTGATTACTTGATTCACTCTATCAAGCAGCAAATTTGAGAGGTTGATTCTTGGGGTTTTGGAATCATGCATAACTCAGTAGATGAGCTTTGTATTTTTAGTGGTCTTGGAATCAGCGGTATAGCCTCAAGAACACATCAAATTCGTGAGGTAAATTGACATGCTCCTTGTGCTTTTCATATAAAGGTTAATACAGATGGTGCTGCTCATGGGATACCAGGCCTCACGGGCTATGGAGGTATTTTTCGTAATAACTTAGGTAATTGTATGGCTTGTTCTGCTGGTTCTATGGGTATTGCTACTGCCCTAGAAGCAGAGCTTCAAGCCATTATTCATGTGGTTTCAATAGCATCAGGAAAATGATGGACTTATCTCTGGATTGAGTGTGATTCAGTGGTAGCAATTCACTTTCTTGCCAATAAAAATTGCTCAGTCCCTTGGCGTCTAAGTGTTGATTGGGTCAATTGTCATACCATTCTCTTCTCTATGCAGATTCGTTTTTCACATATTTATCGAGAAGGGAATCAAGTGGCTGACTGCTTAGCTAACTATGGGGTGGATCATAAGGGGCATTATTGGTGGGACTCTTGGCCTCCTTGTGCTTCAGCTGCCTTTGTTCACAGTCTGTAAGGTTTACCGAATTTCCATATTAGCTGATTCTAAGGTGCTTGATAGATTTCATGCAAACGTGGTTTCGCTGCATGGTTGCTATATTCATCAGTCTGTAACTATTTTAGCTCAGTGCTCACTTTAAGTACTTTATTTCATTTTGTTCTCAGAGAGGTTTTGATTCTTGTCCCCCTCTCTCTTCTTGTGATTTTTTCTTTTTCTTTTATTAATAAAATAAAATAGAGGGACAGGTGGTGAGTTTCCGGTTGCGACGGCCCCATTTCTTTCGAGATTGTGGGTGGGTGTCAGTCACCCCAAATCGGCTGTCACAAATGAACTAATATCGCCTAATCCTTTATTTAATTTAACCAAAAAAGAACATTAATTTGAATGTGGGGAATCAATTACAGCATGTATACATGATTGATCATTAAGCTTATTAACTATAAGTTATTCTGGTAAGTAAGTGAAGTGTTTGGCCTGGTCCATTCAGTAACGGATCAGTTGAACGACCTTAATTATGAGTTGGAATACAACTGTTAAAGGTCCGTATGAACTATGAACCAAATTGCTATTATGAAAACGCAATATTATATATGATGGAGTGGAGAAGAATATAGAAGTTGATGAAAATTTCCAAGGCCAATAAAAATTAAGGCCGAATGTGGCATAACTTGTATCATGTCAAACTGCTTAATTTATAGTAACACAAGATATTTATTTAAATTTAATAAAAATGTTTATTTGAAAGTTAGACCATTAACCCTAAACTTATAGAAATTGATAAAATGCAGTTTTGACAAGTAAACAGCTATATTTATCTGTAGTTTAAGTTAAAGTATTTCAAATTGAGTCTAAAGCCAAATAGAGTTGTATACGTGGGTCTAGAACTTTTTAAATTATCTGTAGTCATACCTACGCGAAGAAATTTGACTTTTCATATTGGCTTAGTGTAGAATATCCCTCTCTATATTACTATATAAACCATAGAGTCGTTAGCAAATTCTGTACAAAAACCAAAACCAAAAACAAAGCTTCTTTACAACTATGGCTCGAAACTGTATTTTTCTCCTCTCCCTTTTGATAACACTTGCAGGCCTTCACGCCGCGCATGCAGTCGACTACACAGTCACCAACAACGCCGCATCAAGCGCCGGTGGCATCCGATTCAACAACGACATCGGAGCAGACTATAGCTTGCAAACACTAAGCTCTGCGGCCGACTTCATATGGAAAGTCTTCCAGCAAAGCACAGATGCGGATAGAAAGAGCGTAGCCAAAGTCAGCTTGTTCATCGACAACATGGACGGCGTGGCGTACGCTAGCAACAACGAGATTCATGTTAGCGCCAGTTACATAGCAGACTACTCAGGTACTAGCATTAGGATATACTTGTAATAACCTCATTTTCCATTACCTTAATTATTGAATTTTCTGGTTTTGGCACTAGAGTAGTGATGATTTCTTTTTTAAAAAAAAAGAAAAGAAATCTGTGAGGCGTGTTGAGCAACAGTGAAGCAGTGCTTCTGCTTTACTTCTTTTGTATATTGAATGAGAATTGGTGGAAGGCGGTAGGCAGCACAGTGCTTCTGCTTTAGTTCTTTTGTAGTATTGTATGCGATTGTTGGAAGGTGGTAAGCAAGCACAGAAGAGAAAAAAAAGAGGAAAAGAAATTCCACTCTCTCCCGTTCTCACGTCCGAAAACAACCCAAAGAACAGAGCAAATTTCTCCAAGATTTTTCTCGCTCCACAGGCCATCGATCGACCCCAGACCACGTCCCACGCCTTCGCCTCCTCCTCTCGCAGCTGCCGGTAACAGCCTTTCGCCGTCTCGTGGGCCGTACACGGCGGTGGAGCACAAGGCCGGTTTACCCCCGTTTTGATTTCAAGCTTGATATCTCAAGCTACCAGTCACCACTCCTCACCAAACTCCATCCACAAGCTCGCCTCAACGTCCTGAAGCTCCCAGAAGTGGCCTTGCACGGCGGCGCTACTCGTGGTGGCGGCTGGAAGCCAGACCCGATCAAATCGAAAACCGAAGCTTCGAGCAATATATCTCGCGCTACAGGACGTTGTTTTGAGTGTTTCTTGAACTGGTGAACTCAGAGTGAGGATCTGAACAACTTTCCAGAAGGTATCGAGGCCTGAAGTTGCAGTTTTTACGTCGAACTAGGAGCTCGCCGGTTTCTGGGTTTTTCCGGCCAACCGACTGGTTTGAGGTAATTTCTATTCCTTCCGGTCATTTTCAGACTTCGTGCTAGTTATGAAAGTTGTCAAGCATGATGAGAGGAAGAAGAGCAGCCCGGCCCCGACACCATTGGTGGTGGTCGGCGGCGGCTCTGCCACTAACTCCGGCGGCCCTTTCCGGCCACCTCCGGGGATCAAAAATATGGTTTCTGTACATTTTCAGATTCTATATTTCAATACGATCATTTTGATATATTATACACAATTTTTGGATATCATATGATTAAGTTATGAATTTTACGATTTCGATCGATTTCGATCGTTCGATTTGTGATATGTGAAGATCGGACCGTCCGATGGACTTGTAGTTTTGATATGTTGATCTTATGACTGTCCCAGTGGCTTTGTGTGGTCATGGGCGAAGATCCGACCGTTGGATCTTCGTATAATTGCTAAACAGTGACTAGGAGGCGATTCGTGAGAATCCGTCCGTTGAATTTTCGTATAAATTAGCGGAGATGTTAGTAAGGACGATTCAGGAAGATCTGACCGTTGGATCTTCGTGATGATTTTTGGAGGATGATCCTAAAGGCGATCTGTGAGGATCCGACCGTTGGATCATCATTTAATTTCGATCCGACCGTTGGATTGTCGTTTGATTATGTTTTTGAGTTATTGGCTAAGTTAAGGTCATGTCTGATTAGGTGATCGACGGTTTGATTTGGCGGACGATTCGTGAAAGTGTATTTTGAGCTGTTAAGAAGACGCAGCGGGAATTTAGAGGTGAGTAAACCTCACGTGGTTCATATTACGAACCGAATAAATTTAATTACGTACCTTATTTTGTCGTAATTGCGTGAAAATATTTATGAAATAAATATTTGTTTTAAAATCATATGGACTTGATCAACTACGGTCCATGGGTAAGTAAAATGATTTTTACTATACAAATGAATTTCTCGGTTTTATTGCATGTGAACTATAGTTGGTATTAGTGATTATCCCTGAGCGGATAATTACGTATATATATATTTACGTGACATTGAAGAGTGTGGAATTGGGATGATTAAATTATTATGAATTGACATGTGACTTACCATATTTATATGTGATGAACATGATTGATGAGTTCTTGTTAATATTCATGATTTACATTGGAGGATGTATAGAGTTAGAGAATGTAGGGTTCTGAGGATGAAGTGTCCGAAGTTCGACGGTTAAGGATAACCGGAGTGTTTGTGTACTGAGGACGGGGATGTCCAAGGTGCGACGGTTTATTATTAACCGAAGTTGTGTGCTGAGGACGGGGATGTCCAAAGCGCGACGGTTTATTATTAACCGAAGTATATGGTGCTGAGGACGGGGATGTCCAAAGCGCGACGGTTATAGTGTTAACCGAAGTATTTTTGCCGTTGCTTGACCCTAGGCCAAGGTGTCAGAGGTAACGAGGCAGTTAGAGCTCTAACGTGTTATGGGATGGGACCAAAGTGGTGATAGTGTTGTGAGATAGGACCAAAAATGGTGATAGTGTTGTGTGATAAGACCAAAGTGGTGATATTGAATGGGTTTGACGTTTGCGTCGTGGATGTTGAGATTGTTGGTTGTATTGTTGAGTTATAAGAATTGTAATTTAAAATCAACAGTTCTTTCTTGTTTACTCATACTGGCTGTAAAAAGCTTACCGGGTTTTGTGTTGTTGCAACTCCCGGTACACTATTCAAATTGTGTAGCGGGAAATCCTACAGGTCAGGAGAACCAGGACGGTGATCGGGCTGCTTAGAGTAGTGTTATGTGAATTACAGCATTATATTGTGAGGTTTGTTATGCTCATTTAGAGCTTTGCAATTTTACTTTGTAAGAGTGAATTGTAATAATTAACTCGAGGGTTTCGAGTTTTTGTGTTGAGTGGCGAGTGGTGTGTTTGTTTGTGAGAAAAAAATTCAGAACGTTATTTGTATTAATTGTTTATTCATGTTTCGGATTTGAATTGGTTATTCAAAATTCGGGGCGTGACAGTTTGGTATCAAAGCGTAAGGTGCATATTTGGTGATGTGTCAATACTTTCCGAGTGATGGCCCGTCTGCAGCGGATCCCCATCGTGTGCTCTTCGGTATTGGCTAAGTCATTGGGTATGTGTGAGTGTTAGGAGTCGTTTAGGCCGCTAAGTAGTCTTAGGAACGTAAATACTTTTCTTGTAGTATCGACTTGGTTAATATGGACTAGTATTGACTTATACTATGTTGAGTGTTATACATGTATTAACCAAACATACTATGCTTCCTAGGTAATGGAAATTCCGAGGGGTGGGCCTAGACGTCGTGGTGGGGGTGTAAGAGAAGGTAGAACTGGTGATAGAGACAGGTTCCGTCCCATAGAGGAGCTTTATGATGATGATGTAGAGTCTTCTATCGGTGTACAACCTACTCCGCCCATGGGTGAAATGGTTGACCCTGGTCGTCTGTTGAGATTGGCTAGAGACATTAATCATCTGGGAGCAGCCAAGTTTCATGGAAGTATGGATTACATGGTGGCTGATCAATGGGTCGAGGATATGGAGAATTATTTTGAGATGATGGACTGTAATGAGATCGAAAAGAGGAAGTTAGCCACTTTCATGCTAAAGGGTGAGGCTAGGGTGTGGTGGAATTGTATGCAAAAGACCATTGATGTGACCACCCTGACTTGGGATGGTTTTGTGAGACTATTCCGAGAGAAGTACTTTCCAGCTTCAGTGAGAGAAAAATTGGAACGGGAGTTCCTCTCACTAACACAAGGGAAGATGACGGTGACAGAGTATGAGGCAGAGTTCTCTAGGCTATATAGGTTTGTGAAATCAATGGATGCTGAGGATTTGGCCAAGAAGTTTCAGCGGGGGTTGAATGCTTCCATTGAGCGTGATGTGGCCATTTTGGAACTGAAGGTCATGAAGGAAATTCTAGCAAAGGCTCTGATCATTGAGCAACAGAACTTGATTCATAAGGAGAAGGAAACAGCTGAGAGGGATTTTCAGGGAAAGGGAAAGGCAGTGGCAGGTAACAGTGGATCCAGAGACTTTAGGGGTGGATACTGGAAGAGACAAAAGACTCAGTTCCACCATCAGGCCCCAGCTAGAGTAGCAGCAGCTCCTCTTCCTCCTATTCGGGCCGTACCTGTCAGACAAGTTGCAGCTGCAGCGCCTGTGAGATGTTATAACTGCGATGAGTTGGGTCATCTCTCTAGGGCTTGCACTAAACCCAGGGCTAAGGGATGCTTTCGTTGCGGACAGACTGGACACCTTGCCAAGGACTGTACTCGACCCCGTGTTGGAGGACAGGGTAATCAGCAAAGGCTCTTACCTCCAGTACCAGCTAGAGTCTTTGCAATCGGTCAGAGAGGCACTGGGGTGGAAGGTACTTTATCTGTTTATAACTATCTTGCTAGAGTATTGTTTGATACGGGAGCCTCCCACTCTTTCATATCTAGTTCAGTAGTGGATGTGTTGGGATTGATTGTCATGCCTCTTACTAGATCATTATGTGTTACATCACCTCTGGGTGTGTCTCTTGAGCTGGATATGTTTTGTGATGATTGCCCTATTGGGATAGGTGGTAGAGAGTTCTCTGCATCATTGATTGTGATTCCGGATCACACATATGATGTGATTTTGGGTATGGATTGGTTGAGCCCGAACCATGCATTGATTGATTGCTTTAGGATGATTGTGTCCTTCCGTATTCCTGGACAACCAGTGTTTCATTACCGTTGTCTGAGGTCCGACGTTGCCATGAGGGCAGGGATTTTGGCTCATATTGAGTCAGGGAGTAGTATTTCTGAGATTACAGGGATTCCTGTGGTTTCAGAATATGCTGATGTGTTTAAGGAGATACCAGGGTTGCCTCCAAAAAGGGTAATGGACTTCTCCATTGATGTGATACCAGGTACTGCCCCTGTATCGAAAGCACCCTATCGGATGGCTCCAGCTGAACTTCAGGAGTTGAAAGTTCAGATTGATGGATTACTGGCTCAGGGGTTCATACAGGCTAGTGTATCTCCTTGGGGTGCACCAGTGCTGTTTGTGAAGAAGAAGGATAATTCACTTCGATTATGTGTGGATTATCGACAGCTGAACAAGGTGACCATCAAGAACAGGTACCCTTTACCTAGGATTGATGACTTGTTCGATCAGCTTAGAGAGGCTACTGTGTTCTCAAAGATTGATTTGAGATCTGGATATCACCAGTTAAGGGTGAAGGATGAGGATATTCCAAAGACGGCGTTCAGAACTAGGTATGGACATTATGAGTTCCTTGTCATGCCTTTTGGTCTAACTAATGCACCAGCAGCATTCATGGACTTGATGAACCGCACGTTCAGTCCCTACTTGGACCAGTTTGTAGTAGTTTTCGTGGACGACATTTTGATTTATTCAAAGTCGTCTGGTGACCATGAGAAGCATTTGCGAATTGTACTACAGACATTAAGAGAAAAGAAATTGTTTGCCAAACTCGAGAAGTGCGATTTTTGGCAGAAGGAAGTCAAGTTCCTTGGTCACGTAGTTTCGAAGGATGGAGTTTCTGTGGACCCTTCGAAGGTTGAAGCGGTGATGAGTTGGAGTCGCCCCACTACTGTTACAGAGATCCGTAGCTTCCTCGGATTGGCAGGTTATTACAGGCGCTTCATTAAGGGGTTTTCTGGTATTGCTTCAGCTTTGACCAAATTGACAAGGAAGGACGCTCAGTTTTTATGGACGGATGAATGTGAGAAGGCTTTCAACGAGCTGAAGACCAGGTTGACTACAGCACCAGTGTTGACTATTCCTACTAGCGGTGGTGGTTTAGTTATCTACAGTGATGCATCTCATCAGGGTTTAGTACGCCGCGCATGCAGTCGACTACATAGTCACCAACAACGCCGCATCAAGCGCCGGTGGCATCCGATTCAACAACGACATCGGAGCAGACTATAGCTTGCAAACACTAAGCTCTGCGGCCGACTTCATATGGAAAGTCTTCCAGCAAAGCACAGATGCGGATAGAAAGAGCGTAGCCAAAGTCAGCTTGTTCATCGACAACATGGACGGCGTGGCGTACGCTAGCAACAACGAGATTCATGTTAGCGCCAGTTACATAGCAGACTACTCAGGTACTAGCATTAGGATATACTAGCTCTCAGTTTTTCATTCTGCACTCCAAAATAAATATCTCATTCTTTATAAACGCCAAGTATTGCCATTTCTTTTGCTAACGACGACAGTTTGATACCTTGTTCTTTTCAGGCGACGTGAAGAAGGAGATTACAGGTGTGCTTTACCACGAATCGACGCACATATGGCAGTGGAATGGAAATGGTCAAGCCCCAGGTGGGTTGATTGAAGGAATTGCAGACTTTGTGAGGTTGAGGGCTGGGTATGCACCGAGTCACTGGGTTCAACCAGGTGAAGGGGATAGGTGGGACCAGGGTTATGATGTTACTGCCAGGTTTTTGGATTACTGTACTAGTTTGAAAGATGGGTTTGTTGCAGAGTTGAACAACAAGTTGAAGACTGGTTATAGTGTTAACTACTTTGTTGATATTTTGGGGAAGAATGTTGATCAGCTCTGGGCTGATTACAAGGCTAAATATGGCAAATAGAGGTAGCTAGACTTATACCCAATAAATTAATCAAGACTGATTTGAATGAAAATAAGATCTTCTATAATTGTATCAGATAAAGAAATTATTGTATCAATAAATATGCACGAATTGTAGCATTCAAAATTATCATTGATGTTGGTAGTAGACTAACGAAATTCTGCTAATTGTCGACTAGCAAAATTATGCTAACATGTCATGTTCCTAGGCTGCCGATATGACTCATATGCAAAAATTCTCTTATAGGGCTGGAATGAGTTTGCATTGTAAGTGCTTAATGTTAGACACCTATACTACGTTCATTGCCTACGGTGATCATATCTCACATCCTGCAAACTTATCACTAATTAGAGAAACCCCAATTCATTGTAGCTGGCATATTCGTGCCAAAAGCTGGGATTTGGCGTCCTTTTTTTTTTTTTTTTCACTGGCTATACTTAGTTGAGCTGCATGTGTTCAGCGGAAAATAGTTTTTTTTTTTTTGAACAAACAGCGGAAAATAGTTTTAATTGAAGGGTATTGTCAAAAACTAAGCCTCGTAATATATCACGTTGGAAAACAATGGAGTCATGGTGGCCCATTGACTTTCTCAATGGATAATTGTAAAAAGCTGTACATGAAGATTAGATTTGTTGTTGGGCCTTAGAATCCTAAATTTTCTTTCAACTAAAAGTCTAGATTTACGTACTATGATGAATAAGATGTGGGGGCTTCTATCTATATCCACAGTTGTAATGCGAAAATTCTTCCATGCTCCAAGCATGGAGTGCTCGGCCACATAAGCAGTCAATCCAATGGTCAGTTTTGATTGTGTAATCATGGCCACATATTTTGATAAACTGGTAACCTGCTAAAGAAGTTTAATAACACTACACCGGTCCCACATACTTTTCCACATGCACTGATTGTTTTACTGCAAAAGTGAGTCAGTAATAAAATTATACAACCAACACACACGGAAATTTACTGGTGGCAGTCGAATCAATTTGTCTACGCAACACACACAGTGAAGGAGGAAATGAATTTGCTCACCTCCTTTGTGTAAGTGGTGTCGTGGTGATATCACCATCCATCGAAACAATTAAGATTGAATACTCCATCGAAGACACTCCAACAGAGTCGAACCAGAGCAGAGCCAACGATCCTTTGATCTTTATTTTACCAACAAATTTTTTATTCATTTAATTCTTCCTCTTAAATAGACCAAATTTACTGAATTGTTCCACATGAAAAACACAATATTAGATGAGAGGAAGATTCACGAATCATTAGCTCATGAATATAAAGAAATTAGATAACCAGTATTTGTGTGGGTTGAAAACAAAAATTAAGTGCAAGAGATAGATCTCAAAAGGTGTGAGACGAGTTATAGAATAAAATTGATCAAATAATGGACTAGGAGCTGCTCATGTGATTATTGTTGGATATGAGTTCCCTACTATTGATCTAAGATTTCAGATTCTAAATCTCTGCGAATTGGGTTTGTTGTTGTCGTGGCAGAGTTGGGGAGAGAGGACCTGGGCAGAGAATTTGTTTTTCTCTTACAACACTTTTTTTTTTGTAGAACATATTTCTACCTCTCAAATACCACCAAGGGCGAAAACCTCTCTCCCTTCAAACTCAACTGATGGCTAATCCATCTATATCACCCCCGAAAAGATCCCGGAATCTACCCTCTTCTACCTCGATTAACGCCGCCGGCGATGTCTAAAGTCCAAGCCAAACGGTCTCCAACCTCACAAAATCAAATAAGACCGTCTTCTTCGACGTCGTAGGAAGTTGAGATGGAGTTGGGGTTAGGTTTTATTATAAAAGTAAACTAGAAGATGCAGCATCTGTGAGGGTGAACTGGAGAGAACGAAAAAAACTAAAGTAGAAGGGTGATGGAGACGTAGAGAAGACGAAAGGGATTCAAGCAGCTTTTTGCTTTTTTTTTTTTTTTTTTTTCGGGTCTTGAGGGGTTAGGGTAGTTGAATTAATAAATAATTAAATATTAAAATATAAGAACTTTTTTATCATTAAATTTTATTTTCTCTTTTCTGATAATCAAGTTTTGAGAAAATATAATTCATGAAAATGAAAAGAACTATTTATACAAGGGCAGAATTAGGATTTAAAATATGTGAGCGGTTATGGATATATTAGTTTTATGTGGTATTTAGAGTTTAGGGTTGACTTAGTAGATCTAGACCCAAACGACGATGAAAATAGCTGAAATTTTGACTATAACCATTTCTTCTTATTATGTTAACATCCAATGGTTGATTTTGGTAAATTCTATTTCCCCTACCTTGTTGCTTATGGAAAGCATATTTTCTTATGCAACTAATAAACAAGTTAGACCACATTAATAGCCATGTAAGGATTTTGTGCGATCTAAAAATTTATAATTGAAAATCGATAAATTTAAAATTACTAATCTATTTATAGCATATTCATAGGTACTATGTAAATAAATTAACCTGATCCGTCGTTATTTCGACATTAAACAAAGCGGTCAACCATTTATGCACTTATAACTCCCTAAGGGGAGCTTAATCACGAGTAAATAAACTTTCTGAAATTTTTACATTAGTTGGTATAGCTCATAGAGACGAGAGTGTGAGAGCTGACAAATCGAAAAAAGAGGTTGCGAGTGAGCGGTTATGAGCATATTAGTTTTATGTAGTATTTAGGGTTTAGGGTTGACCTAATAGATCGAGACCCAAATGACAACAAAAATAGCTGAAATTTTGACCATAACCATTTTTTCTTATCATGATAACATCCAACGGTCGGTTTTGATAAATTGTATTTCCTCCATGTTGTTCCTCATGGAAGGTATATTTTTCTATACAACTAATAAACAAAGTTAAACTGCATTAGTAGACATACAAGGATTTCATGCGATCCAACAAATTGAAACTGGAAATCGATAAATTTGACATTACCCATCTACTTATGGTGTATTAATAGATACTGTATAAAAAAGTTAAGCAGATCCGCTGTCATTTAGATGTCAAATAAAGCGGTCAACCATTTATGCACTTATAACTCCCTAAGTGGAGCTTAATCACGAGTAGATAAACTTTCTGAAATTTTTACATTAGTTGGTATAGCTCATAGAGACGAGAGTGTGAGAGGTGACAGATTGAAAAAAGAGGTTGCGAGTGAGCGGTTATGAGCATATTAGTTATACATGGTATTTAGGGTTTAGGGTTGACCTAATAGATCGAGACCCAAATGACAACAAAAATAGCTGAAATTTTGACCATAACCATTTTTTCTTATCATGATAACATCCAACGGTCGGTTTTGATAAATTGTATTTCCTCCATGTTGTTCCTCATGGAAGGTATATTTTTCTATACAACTAATAAACAAAGTTAAACTGCATTAGTAGACATACAAGGATTTCATGCGATCCAACAAATTGAAACTGGAAATCGATAAATTTGACATTACCCATCTACTTATGGTGTATTAATAGATACTGTATAAAAAAGTTAAGCAGATCCGCTGTCATTTAGATGTCAAATAAAGCGGTCAACCATTTATGCACTTATAACTCCCTAAGGGGAGCTTAATCACGAGTAGATAAACTTTCTGAAATTTTTACATTAGTTGGTATAGCTCATAGAGACGAGAGTGTGAGAGGTGACAGATTGAAAAAAGAGGTTGCGAGTGAGCGGTTATGAGCATATTAGTTATACATGGTATTTAGGGTTTAGGGTTGACCTAATAGATCGAGACCCTAACGGCGACGAAAATAGTTGAAATTTTGACCATAACCATTCCTTCTTATCATGATAACATCCTACGGTTGATTTTGATAAATTCTATTTCCTACACATCGTTGCTCATAGAAGGTATACTTGATACCACATTAGTAGACATATAAAAATTTTGTGCAATACAAAAAATTAAAATTGGAAATCAATAAATTTGACATAACCCATCTATTTATAGCGTATTAATAGGTATTGTGTAAAAAAATTAACCCGATCCGCCGTCATTTTGACATGAAATGAATTGGTCAACCCTTTAAAAGCTTCTATTTCCCTAAGGGGAGACGACACTTGAAGAGATAAAATTCTCTAAATTTTTACATTAGTTGATACAACTCCTACCCACGAGAGCGTGAGAGGTGACAGATCAAAAAAATAAGTTACGAGTGAGCAGTTATGGGCATATTAGTTTTATGTGGTATTTGAGGTTTAGTGTTGACCTACTAGATCGAGACCCAAACAACGACGAAAATAGCTGAAATTTTGAACATCACCATTCCTACTTATCATGATAACATCCAATGGTCGATTTTAATAAAGTCTATTTCCTCCACATTGTTCCTCATGGAATGTATGGTATTTAATACAACTAATAAACAAGTTAAATCATATTAGTAGGCATATAAGGATTTCATGCGATCTAAAGAATCGAAACTGGAAATCGATAAATTTGACAGTACCCATATATTTATAGCATATTAATAGGTATTGTGTAAAAAAAAAATAACCCGATCCGCCATCATTTAGATGTCAAATAAAGCGGTCGACCACTCATACACTTATAACTCCCTAAGGGGAGCTTAACCACGAGTAGATAAATTTTCTGAAATTTTTACTTTAGTTGATATAGGTCATAGCCACGAGAGTGTGAGAGCTGACAGATCGAAGAAAAAAAAGTTGCGAGTGAGCGGTCATGAGCATATTAGTTCTATGTGATATTTAGGGTTTAGGATTGACCTAATAGATCGAGACCCATACAACTTCGAAACTAGCTGAAATTTTGACCATAATTATATCTTATTATCATGATAACATCCAACGGTCGATTTTGATAAAGTATATTTCCTCCACATTGTTCCTCATGGAAGGTATATTTTTCAATACAACTAATAAACAAATTAAATCGCGTTAGTAGGCATATAAGGATTTTGTGGGATCTAAACAATCGAAACTGAAAAATCGATAAATTTGACATTACCCATTTATTTATAGCGTATTAATAGGTATTGTGTAAAAAAATTAACCCGATCCGCCATCATTTAGATGTCAAATAAAGAGGTCAACTACTTATACACTTATAACTTCATAAGGGGAGCTGCGCGAGGACAAAAATGAAGCTTTGGGATTTAGCACAAAAATGGTGTCCCTTTTTTTTCTTTAAGGTACGAGGATAAATGTCTGCTCATATTCTGCATATATAAATAAAAAAGTAAGTAAATATTAATGGTTAATCAAAGCTCGTAGAGCCGAAAAATTGTTGACCAGCTGATATGGAGAACGTCTTCGTTGCTCGGAATGTTTGGGCCTAGACACGTGATATGCATGTGTAAGCTGATTAATAGGAATTGGAGACGGAAAAGGCTTAGCCTGTTTCCGGTTGTCAAATTTGTTCTGTTCCGGTCAACTGGGTGAGAGTTAGATCTACCCAAGGTTTCAAATTTCTGTTTCGGTTTCAATTTCGGTACTCCAAATTTAAGGAAATTTCGGAGAAAGTTTTGATTTTGGTGGAAATTTCGGTTAAAAATAAAGAAATCATATTAATTGCATTTAGAAAATGATATTTTTGAATGAAACTTTTACATGGACTAAACTAACCTATTTACAATGTAGCCTCTCTAAAATTATACATTTATAATAGAATTGTGATATTTAATATGTACAAGTAATTAACTAGTACTGTAGTAGGTTGCTAAACTAGTGTTTTTATCTATATATAATTATAATTATGTTGTATATTGATAATGTGAATGTGATTTACTTTTTTTTATTTTTATTTTTTTTTATGGCTGGAATCCAGTTGAATTGTCATTGTTCTACAATATATAGATCACTCAACCTTGTCTAACTCAAACCTGACTAAATGGCGTACAAGTTGAATTGTCAATGGCGTATAAGTTGAATTATCATTGTTCTACAATATATAGATCACTCAACCTTGACTAACTCAAACCTGACTAAATGGCGTACAAGTTGAATTGTCAATGGCGTATAAGTTGAATTATCATTGTTCTACAATATATAGATCACTCAACCTTAACTAACTCAAACCTGACTAAATGGCGTACAAGTTGAATTGTCAATGGCGTATAAGTTGAATTATCATTGTTCCACAATATATAGATCACTCAACCTTGACTAAATATCATACAAGTTGAATTGTCTGTTTGAGCCCAAAAGTAATTTTGGCAAGATCCTTTAGTGGATTTAGCACAGCGGGCCGATACCTGCGGCCCAAAAATAAGCCTACTCGGGTTTGGGTTATAGCTTCACCCATTCCGTGATCCATGAGGAAAACGAAACCTTATTGGAGTCGGGTAGCGGGGATTGAATAGAAAACTTCAATCAATATCCCTTTTATGACAAGGAACAGTCGAAACCCTAGGTATATATACCAGGTTTCAAGGACGAATAAAGGACCTCTCAAAAATCAATCAATCCTAGCGATTACAAAGCCTCCCCGGAGCAAACCTTCAACCTCGTTGAAACCCGGTGACCGCCCGCCAGTCCCAGTCTCTCCAAGAGCTGACTGTCAGCATCACCAAATCAACCCGGCGACCGTACTTCCAGTCCTAGTCTCCCCAGGAGCCGACTGCGAGCGCAACCGCCACCGTTACTACCAGCGAAGCAAGGGTAACGCCCTCACAACCCAGCGAAGCTAAAGTCACGCTTTAGCGCAACCCGTGCTTTCTCCAAACTTCCCAGTGATTGCTCTGCTTAGTCTATAATACTAAGTATCGATTCGGTGACGCGAAGAGATCACACCCAAAGTCCTTATCCGTAAGGCATAAAGTCCTTTCCCGGAAGGCTAGAGAAGAACCTTGTGGCGAGGTTGGTGCTCTCCTCGTCCACAAACGCTTGAAGAAGAAGTCAGGTCAAGGGACTACCCCGACGACTGCACCCCACGGTGCTGGCACGCCTGCGCACACGCTCAAAAGAGACAGTTTGCAAGCCAACTGGTTTTTGTGTCAAACATTTTGGCACGCCCAGCGGGACCAACTAAGTGTCTCTTCGTGAACGTTAGCCATTAGGAAGTCAAGCGAAAACCCTTACCAAAAGGGCTACGCTAACTGCTCCAAGCATAAGACCTCCAGTTACAAACCGCATCCTCGCGCGGATTGTCGTGGTCTTTCTGAAGAACAAGTGACTCAAAGATTCTCTCTTCATCCCCAATTCTCCGATATGTCAACTGAACAGGGAGAGAGTCACCCGACCGCTACTGAGGGTCAAACTGTCACTACCAATCAGGCTAGTGAGCCTGTCACTCCCGCTGTCTCCAATACAGTGGGGAGTGAAGAAAGAGAGGCTTTCGTTGCGAAGCCTATTCCAGAGGGAGCGACCTCCGAGGTCGCGTGTGCGATCATCCTGGAAAATATTGAAAATCATCGCAAGAAGTTGGCTGCTGATCTTGAAAGGGAAAACGCGAAAACAGACAAGATCATACGCGAAATAAACCAGCGTATTTCTTGACAGGCTGAGGAAACTAAGCAACAAATTGCACAAACTGAGAGTGCATTAAGGGCTCATGCTACAAGCATCGCAGATGTCCAGAGTCAGCAGCAGAAAGGAATACTTGAGGCTCTTGCGAACCATACCAAGCAGACGGCGTCAGATATGGCAGGTCTTCGCAAGGATGGAGCGACTCTTGCAACCGAGGTGGCCATGCAAAGAGCTGAGTTGAACCAAGCTAGAGAAGTGTTGAATAAAACATTAGGAGATCCTAACGCTATCCTTGGTTCCCTTGGCCAACCATCTGGTTCAGGCAAGTATGTGCCGCCAAATCAGCGAGAGAAGGTTAGCAGCAATACCGCTACGCCTTCCGCAACCGTTGCTGCCACACAATTGGGAAATAAAGAACAAGCCCTGGTTATTGGAAGTAGCAAAGAAAAGGCCACGCTGTCAGGTGGACAGACCGCCAGACAGAAGCAGCAGGCATCGAAAGGTGTTGAAACTTCGTTCGATTCCGCCTTGTTCGTTCAATACGACAGCGATGGGGCAGAGAACGTATATCAAGAGCTGCCAGGAAGCTATTACGGGATTGACCAGGCTGGTAACCCGGTCAAGATAACAGCTTTGGCAAAAGAGATGCCTATGCCAGCAGTGACTCTTCAACAACCAGCTACAACCCGTGTTGTACAGATAGGAGAAGGGGCATCAACTGTAAACCAAGCAATGCCTGTGCAGGTTGTTCGCCATACGGTGGCGACACCTCCTCCTCCCCCTCCGGGCCCAGAATATGTGAGAAGAGATGAAGTAGAGGAGATGATCAGGCTGGCTAACCCTAGGGCCCAAATGGATGGGGTCTATGAGGGACCTTTCCCGCCGCATATAATGCTCGCGCCTTTCCCCAGAGGTTATAAAAACATCATATTTTCTACTTTTTCAGGGGAAGATACCGAGAATGCAATAACTCACTTGGCCAGGTTCAAGGTGCAATGCGGCCAATACCAGAATGATGACATCCTCAAATGCAGGATCTTTGGTACTTCTCTTTCGGGAGCTGCCTTTAGATGGTTTTCCAAACTCCGACCAGGAACAGTGGCAGATTGGCCCGCAATGGAAAAGCTCTTTCGAGAAACTTTTGGAGCCATTGAGCCTGAGGTGGATTTGGCTTCTCTCACTCAGATGACCCAGCAACCTACTGAGTCCTCCGTCGCATACCTTCAACGCTTCCAGATTCAGAAGGCCAAACTGAACGTGATCCTGCCTGAGAAAGAGTTGATCAAGTTGGCAATCAAGGGCCTAGAGCCTCGCCAGCGAAAGAAGCAACATGGCAGCATGATCCAGTCAATGGGAGAGCTTATCACAGAAGTGGGCAGCTTTGAACATCTTCTTAGAGAAACTGACGCAAGAAAGAATGCGTCCAAAGAGAAACATCGCACCGTTGCAGCCCTGCACTACCAGCCAGCTACTTATGACCCTTATTACCATCATCACGAAGAAGAGCTGATTCAGGAAGAAGATGAAGAAGAGGATAATGACATCGCTGCTTATGAGCTGACAGGGAGGAAGAATCCAGCCTTGAAACAATTGAAAATCTCTAAGGAACCTGTCAAGCTCAAATCAATGGCCTTCACTAAACCTGAATTCGCGACATATACATACGATGCCAATAAAGCGCATGAGATTCTAGATGAGATGATCGCCGCGAAGATGGTGAAAACCAACTTTGGACCTTTTCCGCGACCAGATCAGCTGAAAGGGAAGAAATACTGCAAATTTCACAACCTGTGGAATCATAATACAGCTGACTGTGTGAAACTCAAAGACCAGATTCAGGTATGGCTTAATAATGGCAGTTTGCAGGTAGAAGCTCCAGTAACAGCCGCAGCGCTCGTTGACCTGAACCCTTTCCCTGACACTGGGATCAACATGGTCGACGTGAACTGGGCCAAGCAGAACCACAGGAAACCAACCCTGGATTTGAATACAAAGGGGAAAGGAGACCAATCTGACAAAGATAAGGCCCCTACAAAGAAGAAGGCTGAACCAGCAGGCCAAGCTTCACCCGTGGTCCTATGCTCGCGATGCAAAGAAGAGTGTGGCATCCAAGTGTCACACGAAGAGGTCGAGCAGACATTTCGTTTTGGCTCTCTCCCGCCCATTAAGTGGGCTTCGCCATCACGAAACCATCAACCTGCCAGCCCAAGAGAAAAGAAGAAAGTGGAGTCACCGCCATCCCCAAAGGATTCCAATCTGTTCAAGAAGCTGAGAGCGGCCGCAGTTGATCGGAAACAAGAGGAGAAGGCTACGATCAAGCACAAAGACATTCTGACTAAGCCCTATATTCCACCTGCTTCAACCGCCACCATCAAGGAGGGTAAGTGGTACACAAGGGAGAAGGGGAAGGCAGTAGAAATAAGTCCTTCCAGGAAGAGGAAACTGCAGCGCAGGTTTGGAGAAGCCAAGCTCGCGCTAGAGGCTCTGGACCAGGGCCTGATCAAACCTTCGCAGTTGGTCAAATCACCTGAGCAGTATCAGAAAGAGATCGAGGCACTAGCTGCTAAACCATTAATGACTCCCCGCAGCTTCCAGAAGCAAGCGAGTTCAGCAACAGGGGCATCTAAGCCCAGTGTTTTTTGCAGGATCACCGACGAAAGGAGACCTCCGCCAGCTCGAAAGGGGAGTTCGCCGACTAGGCGACCACATGTCAGACGCAAGTTGTTTCGTGAAGACCCAGAGCCAAAATCCTCAGTTTTTGAGAGACTGGGGGGCAAGGACAGGACTACCGACACTTTACAGTGGAAACCTAAACAGGTCCATAGTGTAGTAGTCGTCCCTTTTGAGGCGAACGTAGCCAGAGAACCAAAGTCAAGCTCTCCTAAGCAGGCTACCGGGATACAGGAACATGCGCAATTTGAGGTAAAAGACCTCACTGAAGAATCGTTGGTGGACCGGCTGGCTAAGCAATTCAACACTGACACCCCTGTCAACGAACCCAAGTTGAACCTGGATGAGGACATGGATGAGACAGTTATGACTGATACGTCAAGCAACATGGTCTACGTACTGCCCGCGAGGTATGCGCTACCAGTTGCTGGGCAGGATTGTGTAGAAGCTGAGGAAAGTAGTGCACAGCCCTTGCAGATTACGTCAGCTGTCACAGCACCTGTGGAAGAGGCTGTCTTTCTTGAAACAGAGGATGCCAACAGCAGAGAATTCTTCATGAGTTTCACCAGGCCAACACCCGCTATGGTCCAACACATGCGACCTTTATACATCACAGCAGAAGTTGGCGGTACCAAGGTCAGCAAGATCATGGTTGATATCGGAGCTGCCGTGAACGTCATCACTACCAGGACCATGCACTTGCTCGGGATCAAGAAAGAAAAAATCTAGTCTACGTCCCTTACACTCAAGAACTTCGCGGGGTCTGTAACAAAGACATTGGGGTTACTTTTCTTGCTCATCAAGGTTGGCCCTGCAGAGGGAGTTTATGCTTTCTTTGTGACAGATTGTTATGCAGCCTATAGCGCTATTCTGGGCAGAGACTGGATCCACCGGAGCTATTGTGTTCCGTCAACTCTCCATCAGGAACTCGTTATGTGGAACAGGGAGACAGTTAAAGCTAAGGTGATCAAAGCGGACCCTCGTCCATTCCCAGTTTCCGCGAATTATGTAGATGCCAGGTATTACTTAGAGCCTATTACTCCATTGCAAGTGAGTGGCATCGATAACAAGGGCCGCCCCACAGGGGTGACGGCCTCTGACTTGGCACAGTGGGGGCTCACGCTCGCAAAAGAAGGCCTGGCCACGCTGTGCCCAAACCCTTAAACGATTAATGGATTACGACCTTCCGGAGGAAGGGATAGAGGCCCTCCACTCGTTGTATGAACGGCTATCGTCGTACTTAGTGGAAAGAGAGGCCTATGATCGAATCGCGACCTTAGAAACCATCAATGAAGAACTCTCTGATCAGGAACACGAAGACGAGGTCGAAATTCAGCTAGCTCCGGCAACGCTGGACGATACACCCCCTAAGGTCAGAGACCCTACCGAGAAGGTCAATATTGGAACAACAGATGAGCCTATGGAAGTGGCTATCAGCGCTTACTTAGAGCCTAGCGAAAAGCAGAGGCTTATTGATCTATTACTGGAGTTCAAAGACTGCTTTGCAGAGAAATATGAAGATATGCCCGGCCTGTCACCGGACTTGGTTTGCCATCAGCTGCCAACACTCCCTGACAAGAGGCCTGTGAAGCAAGAGCTGCGAAGAATGAATTCAGAAACCCAAGTCCTCGTCAAAGAGGAAGTCGAGAAAATGCATAAATCAGGCATTATCAGGGTGGCCAAATACAATCAGTGGCTATCCAATATAGTGCCTGTTCGCAAGAAGAACGGCAAGATGAGGGTCTGCGTGGATTACAGAGACCTCAATCTCGCGACACCTAAAGATGTTTACCCTATACCGGTGGCGGATATGTTGGTAGACGCCATAGCAGGACACGAATTGCTGTCCTTTATGGATGGCACCGCAGGGTATCACCAAATTCCAGTGGCCGAGGAGGACAGACATAAAACCGCGTTCAGATGCCCTGGGTTCGCGGGCGTTTTCGAGTATGTGGTTATGCCTTTTGGGCTGAAGAATGCTGGGGCCACTTATCAGAGAGCCATGAACCTGATCTTCCACGATATCCTGGGAAAGATTTTAGAGGTTTACATCGATGATGTAGTGGTGAAGTCCAAGAAGAAAGGGGATCACATCACAGATCTCAGGAAAGTCTTCGAGCGCATGCGACAACATAAACTTAAGATGAATCCTGCCAAATGCGTGTTCGGAGTTCAAGCAGGAGATTTCCTGGGATTCATTGTCCATCAAAGGGGAATTGAGGTCCCTGAAGATAAAGCAAACGCGGTCATCAACGCTTCCCCTCCGCGAACAAAGAAGGAGCTATAACGCTTGCTGGGTAAAATCAACTTCCTGCGACGTTTTATTTCTAACTCTGCAGGTAAGATCCAGCCCTTTTCTCCACTGCTGAAGTTGCAAGGACAGAAAGAGTTTGTCTGGGAATCTCAACATCAAGAGGCTTTCGACAAAATCAAGGCCTATTTAGCGAGTCCACCAGTGCTTGTTCCCCCTCGAGCTGGATTTCCATTGAAGCTATATATTTCAGCAGCTGAGGCTTCCATTGGTAGCCTACTTGCCCAAGATGATGAGGGAGGTGTTGAGCATGCCATCTTCTACCTCAGTCAGACACTTACGGATTGCGAGACAAGGTATACTCGTATGGAAAGGTTGTGTCTCACGTTGTACTTCTCTGCGTGCAAGTTGCGACACTACATGTTATCCTTTACTACATGCATCATAGCTCAAACTGACCTGGTTAAGTACATGTTGTCGCGACCTATTCTGAGAGGACGCATTGGCAAGTGGGTACTGGCTCTATCCGAATTCTTGCTACAATACGTTCCACAGAAGGGAGTGAAGGGACAGGCTATTGCAGACTTTCTGGCCCATCACCCTATGTTGGATATTCCCCCAGTGAAGGAATTAGAGATAGCTACTGCTACCGCAACTCGACCAGATTTGGCGCGCATTCCAGAGTACGCCATATGGCATCAAGCCACAATCTCCTTGCAACCCTGGGTATTATTTTTTGATGGTTCCAGAACCGAAACATTAGCAGGGGCAGGGATTGTACTGGAAAATCCAGCAGGTGATCGTTTCTCTTATTCTTTCCAATTGGAGTTTAAGTGCACAAATAACCAAGCCGAGTACGAAGCCCTTATCATCGGATTAGAAGTGTTATTGGAATTGGGAGTGAGGGACGTTTAGGTATGCGGTGACTCTCTGCTCGTGATAAATCAGCTCCAAGAGAAGTACAGGTGTGCAAGTTGTTTGCTTATTCCATATTTGAATCGCACCATTGAGCTTCTGGATCAGTTTGATGACGCAGATTTGGAATACATACCTCGCGAGCGCAATTTTGCTCAGTCCAACGGTCAAGCAGAGGCCAGTAACAAGATTATCATCACCATTATAAAGAAGATGCTTGTCGAAAACCCTCGCCTGTGGCACAAAACGTTGTATGAGACACTTTGGGCTTATCGCACCTCCAAGAGGAACCCTACTGCTACAACACCCTATGCACTAATGTTTGGTCGTGACGCAGTTTTACCCTTAGAACTCAACGTTCAATCCTTGCGCGTCCAGGATCAGCATCACTTGATCGGCAAAGATTATGTCCAAGCAATGTGGCAAGCGCACGAAGACTTGAGCGAGCAGCGCTTAGCGGCTTTGGATCATTTAGTGATGGAAAAACAGCGTATCGCCCGCGCCTATGATAAGAGGACGCGTGGCCGAAGTTACAAGGAAGGTGACCTTGTTTGGAAAGCGGTTCTGCCATTTGGCGAGAAATTGACCGGTCGCGGTAAATGGATTCCACGATGGGAAGGCCCCTTTGTTGTTCACCGCATTCTGGAGCGCGGGGCTTTTCACCTCAAAGATTTGGACGGCGACATCCATCGCAATCCCATCAACGGGCGTTTCCTGAAGAAATATTACCCTAGTGTTTGGGAATATGAGGACCCTCCAGATCCGCCTTCTTCCCAGACTGGGGGGCAACCATAGTCTTCCTCGGCTCCCATCATCCCTTCATATTCAGGCCTTTCCTGTGGCCTTTGTTTCATGGATTTGCTTCGCCTACGAATACTAGGGGGGCAACACTCTATACGTTTATTTCAAATTCCTTAACAACATGTGTTAAGAATTATATGTAATGGCCTAAGCATGAGGCCTTATTTAACAGTTTATTTCGAATTCCTTAACAACATGTGTTAAGAATTATATGTAATGGCCTAAGCATGAGGCCTTATTTAACAGTTTATTTCAAGTTCCTTGACAACATGTGTTAAGAATTATATGTAATGGCCTAAGCATGAGGCCTTATTTTATAACAGTTTTTTTTGAAACAATACTCAGAAACTCTTTCATTCATAAAGTGGCTTTGCGGCCAGAAGCAGTACAAATCGAGATAATTACATTTGCGGTTTACAAGGCCAAATGTGGCTTAATAATCATAAGAGTTGCAGATCTGCTGAGAATTTCTGGATCTTGTGGTGACAAAGGGGGAGGCTGAGCTACGGTCATGGGTACTCTCCCTCTCTTCACCCATATCCCTCCTCTGATGTGAGTCGCAGCTGCTCTCATTTGTACCGGAGGCAGAAGGAAGGAAATAATCCATCCTAAACCTTCTAGTGGCTTACCGTCCGGGATGGAGAGGGTCTTCCGAGAGAATGCGACTCACAACCACATCTACCTCCAGGGGAATGACAGAAGTCTAACAGTCTGTACGTCCCCGAAGGTAGGCTGCGGAAGAAGAACAATCGGCCTCGAGTGGCCTTCCGCCCTTCTTCTGCTTGCTCCACGCGAGAAATCTGAGGAGAGGGATCCCTCAGAATCAGGTTCTGCCGCGTTAGGAGCGCCGCGTGTTCTTCAGCCTAATGGAAACCGGGGAATCCCATCCGGATTTCCAGAGACCAAAGACATGTGGATGGACCTGAGATTAGGCCATAAGACCTACCCAGGCATTGAGATTAAGCCATGAAACCTAAGGATTTGGGGTTGAGGCTGAGATCGTGAGGAGAAGATTTCAGAAACAAAAGGAAGAGAAGTAGGGTTTGTGAGACTATTACTGGGGAAGCCATATTTGCTTGAGTGTTTATTCTCCAAAGTACAGATACTTATAGGACCAGCTTCAGTGGCCTTAACTGCGCGATGGGCAGTTGGAGTGTGTTCAACGCCATCAATAAGAGTATCGTTGGAATTAAATGCAAAGATCTCGGAAATGAAGATAATTGAAAACGCATGGGAAGCGGGGCAATTTTCAAGGAGGTAACCGCTTTGTTTCAAGATTATATTTTCAAACAGTTTCAAAAGCAATAAAGGCAAGTTAAATGCTAAATTGCCTGAAAAATAAATTGAGCATATATTTGGGCCAAGCAATGTGGGCTAAATACTTAAATTATTAATAATTATATTGTTCGTACAAATATGGGCCTGATACTGGAATACTAGAGGCCCAAAAGTCTTCGGCCTGCATGGGTCGCCTGCATGGGTCAAGCGAAGAAAGAGCTCGTCCAGGCGAAAACTAGCATCCGCGGCGGCTTGTGCGGCTTGTTGGGAAGCTACACGAGCTTGGGCCAGTTATTGGGACAGCATCTCGAAGGCAGCGAGGGGTTGTTCTAATTGGGGCTCCGCATGGGCGAGCCTAGCAGTGACATCAGTCAACCGGGCCTGAATCTGGGACCTCAAATGGTTCCTCTCGAGCGTCAGATCCTTGATAAGGTCAGCTTGGTCACCCAAGAGATCACGCGCAGTGTCCGTTTGATGAGTAAGGGTCTGGTAGTGTGTTTCGGTCTGCCTGGCTTGAACGTTCGCGACCGCCCTCTCATTGAGCCCTTGCGGGAGCTGCTGCAGCACCTGATCAACCTCTTGGAATTGGTCTTCAGAGATAGCGCCCTCGCGGAGAAGCACTCTCAGATATTCCAAAACTCTCGTGGGCGCACCAGGGATTAGAATATCAGGGCCCAAGAGGCGACGAAGGCCTTCTCTGGCATCGTCTACGACCCCAGGTGGGATCACTTCAAGCACACGAGCTAACCGTTCTAAGGTGGACGGAGTAGGTTGCTCAGCGATAGGGGCCTCAAGAGGCTCCGCGACAGGTATTGCTTCTGGCACTGGTTCAGGAAGTGCTCCTATTTCTTCGACTTCAATGACTTGGGGGGCATGAGGAGCAGGTTCTTCACCAACCACATTGGGAACAGGTTCAACAGGAACCTCATCCGCTATTTCTCCGACTGCCGCTTCTACATTTGGACCCTAGAAAGGAACATCTTCAGAATGACCAAGTCAAGGGTAAAGATAAAACTTTTTGTTAAGAGAGGTACCTCTTCAACTGGTAGCTCGCGAGAATTTGCTGTTGGTGTTGGGGCAGTCTCACCAGAGGTTGGACCCGAGTCGGGCACTACTGATTCCAGAAGGAGAATTGGTTGCTCGCGGGGAATAGGGAGAAGCGGCAGCCCTTCTTCAAACTCAGGCGAGCTGTCATCTATGACTTGTGCCAGGACCACAACCAACTGCATGTTGCTTGCAGCATTGATCGCAGAGGGAGAGTCACCATTGGTTTCTTGGGCAGGCGTGCCAAATACACCCTCGCCGGCAGCAGAGGAGCCTTCCCTAACCTGCCTCGAAAACCTACGACGAACCTGAAGCAGAGAAACGTTATCATACATAGCAAAACAAAGTGTTAATGCTCACTTTAAGAGGAATATTACCAGTCGATCAGCGACTGGTTCATCTGCTGCCCATGGATCGGTCCGGAATTCAGTGCGACTACGTTTGCGTGCTAAAGCAGCAGCAATCTATCGAGATTCAAACAAAGCCAGATTAGAATTTGAGAAGGCTGCCAAAATATACGTGCTAAGAAGAGAATCCTTACAGTTTGAGGATCATCATCATCAGAGGAAGAGTCCTCTACTTCAGGCTTGCTCAGCTTTGCTTTCTGTTTAGCGGCCGGAGGAACACCCACTGCGCGATTGCTCGAAGACGGTGCGCGCCCCTCCTATAAACTTTGAGTTAAGGGGAAGAGTTTAGAGGTAAAAATGATCAAGGAAACAACGAACATGCTAAGGCAATTACCTCTGGAGGATGCTCGCGAATTACAATTCCAGCCTGAACCAAGCGTGGGGCTCGAGCGGGTCGCGGAGCCGTTTCAGTTGGTGGAGGTCTTTCTTCATCTTCATGAAAGCGAGCAAGTTCTTCAGTATCAGCATCGTAAGGATATCTCAGTTCTTTGAAGATGGCCGCGAAGAGTTCGTCATCTCTTTGCCTCCAGCAGTTAACAGAGACTTCCTTCCACCATTGATCATAATCTTCAGCGGTCCCATCCACGGGGACGATATTATCCGCCCAGTCAGGAAGATCGACCAGTGCAAGCATGCTTTGTGCGGGCGGAGGTCCATTTAAGGGGCCAATTCGGCGCCAAGAAGTGTTGTAATTCCAGGCATCATAGAGGGGAAATGGCACCAATTGGATAAGACCAAACTGGCGAGCAAAATGGTTGGGAGCATAAAGCTCATAACTGAGTTCGTCAACAGCGAGCCTAATATCTGAACAAGAGATCGCGCGGCGAAAAGCCAAGCGCGCGCGATCGCTATAATCAGGTGCCCCAGGAAGAAACCCATTTTCAAGAGGAGCGGGGAATCTCCTATTAAGTATTAGATCGTAGTAGGGCATTTTGTGCAGGAGGTACAAGTATGAGAAACACTCAGAATATGGTGGAGATATGTACCTCGCCTCGCGACAAAACCATTGACCAAGAAGAGCATCAGTTGGTGGTAGCAGAGGAATGTCGTCGCGGCGGAAGAATGGAAAGTAAGTTTGAATCCAGAAGTCAAGAATCCAAAAGGAGCCAGAAATGCTAGTCTCAAAAGGATGCATTGTGGCTTGGTATAGAGTGCGGTAGAGGGCACCCAACACTGGTTGTCCTAACCCCACGCGTTGACCGTTATAGAGGGCCGTTGCCAGAAGAGTCCAGGCACCAGTGGGCTTACAGGCAGAGGTAAAAAATATGAACTTGCAGAGCCAATACTCCAGAAAAGCAATACCACCAGTCGCATTGCGCTCTTTGCGATAATAAGCCAGCCACCGCGGATAGGAGCCGCTATGAGCACTGCGACCAGTTTGGTTCATGGTTGATGTGAAGGTATCAGAATCGAATTGGCCATGCACCTGGCTCGCCATCGATGGGCAATCCAGTAATGATGAGGATATCCAACAATGTTATACTCATTTGGCCAAATCGAAAATCAAAAGTGTTGGTAGCAGTATGCCAAAAACAAAGGAAGGCAACGAGTGGTGAGCGATTCCCACCACGAGGAAGGCGAAAGCATAAATCGATAGTGTGGGTAATACCTGCCATGTTCCAGTGAGCCAAATCTCGTGCTCTTACTTCACGATACCAGGAAAGCTCATCTGCGCTAATTGTGGACGGCCAATGCTCTATTTTTGCCCGATGATTCTGCGCACCCCAACTATTGAAATCTGCAGGGGTCCTCCGGAGGACTTGAATGGGTCGACGAATGGGCAGGCTATAGAGGACGAGAGCGTCATCGGGAATGGAATCTCGCGGTGTCGGACCCAGTCCGGCGTGATGATTTGGAAGCCTGAGAAGCAGAGGTCTCTGGACGGAGGTATGGGCGCGACAGCGGGCACCGATGTTGGTTCCTCAGGTACGAGCGATGTTATCAGTAAGTTCTTCTTCCTGATCGATGATCACCTTCTTTGGGGGAGCCATTTCTGGGTTTCTGCAAAGTGGGTATGGAGCGAGAGATTTTCTGGGTTTAAGAGACTGGAAGGGTTTCTGATGTGACAGGCCTAGAGTGGTTGCGGTATTTAAATAAAAGATTTTGCCAAGCAAATAGACGCAACCTTCATTAATTACATCGTTTCGATCATCAGATGTGTCGTTTTAGTCCCCTTCAATCAGTTACATTTTCTTGGGCCTGATATCGGGGCCTGGGGGGCAATGTTTGAGCCCAAAAGTAATTTTGGCAAGATCCTTTAGTGGATTTAGCACAGCGGGCCGATACATGCGGCCCAAAAATAAGCCTACTCGGGTTTGGGTTACAGCTTCACCCATTCCGTGATCCATGAGGAAAACGAAACCTTATTGGAGTCGGGTAGCGGGGATTGAATAGGAAACTTCAATCAATATCCCTTCTATGACAAGGAACAGTCGAAACCCTTGGTATATATACCAGGTTTCAAGGACGAATAAAGGACCTCTCAAAAATCAATCAATCCTAGCGATTACAAAGCCTCCCCGGAGCAAACCTTCAACCTCGTTGAAACCCGGTGACCGCCCGCCAGTCCCAGTCTCTCCAAGAGCCGACTGTCAGCATCACCAGATCAACCCGGCGACCGTACTTCCAGTCCTAGTCTCCCCAGGAGCCGACTGCGAGCGCAACCGCCACCGTTACTACCAGCGAAGCAAGGGTAACGCCCTCGCAACCCAGCGAAGCTAAAGTCACGCTTTAGCGCAACCCGTGCTTTCTCCAAACTTCCCAGTGATTGCTCTGCTTAGTCTACAATACTAAGTATCGATTCAGTAACGTGAAGAGATCACACCCAAAGTCCTTATCCGTAAGGGAGAAAGTTCCTTCCCGGAAGGCTAGAGAAGAACCTTGTGGCGAGGTTGGTGCTCTCCTCGTCCACAAACGCTTGAAGAAGAAGTCAGGTCAAGGGACTACCCCGAAGACTGCACCCCACGGTGCTGGCACGCCTGCGCACACGCTCAAAAGAGACAGTTTGCAAGCCAACTGGCTTTTGTGTCAAACATTGTCATTGTTCTACACTAAATGACGTACAAGTTGAATTCGGACAATGCATATAAAAGGGCTAAATACTGTTTAGTATCCTGTGGTATGGGCCAAACATCGATTCAGTCCCTCAACTTTTAATTTTATCAAAAACACTCCCACAATATCATATTCTCGTCCAATAGGTCCCTCCGACTCAATTCCGTTAATTTCAGCCGTTAAGTGTTGACATGGCATTTCCAACTCATCAAAAGTGGGGCCCACACGGAAGTGAAATTCCCAAACTGACCCTGGCCAACTGAATATGGAAAAATTCAAAATAAATTTCAGACTTTAAGATTGGGGAGTCTGAACCCACCCCAACACATATGCAAATAAAAACCCCAACCACCAGACCACTTGCATGGTACTAGTATATTGCAAACAAAAATAATATATATATATATAGTAGTTTTTAAAAACACTTTGTTATACATACTATACAGTGTTAAAAATATATATCTGTATATATGGACACATTGTTATTTTTAAACTAATAAAATCAGAAGTCCAAACTAAAGAAGAAGTTGATCACCAATCTTGTCTTCGGATTCATACCAATTACTAGTATTTTTCTTGTTTTGATCCCTCCTCTTGTTCAATTCTTGGTCTGCCGTTTGCAGTACAGCAATGATCCCGGTATAGACCACACCCTCACCTGAATATCTCTTCTGGTTCAGCCTGTTGTGCACTAATTCAAAATCTCGAAACTTGTCTCTGATTATCCCCTTTGACATGTTGGTCATATTCATAACAGGAACAAGAGTCAGAGAGAGCCTAATCCCAAGCCTCACAGCCATTGCCCGCAATGCCTTGACAGCCTCTTTTGATTCGGTATCAAGGGATTCAACTCGACTCACCCACTGCTTCAAACTCATCTCTCGCCCAGTCATCAACAACTGCAGCCTTCGTCGCAGCCTTTCTAGTTCTGAATTACGATTACCTGCGGTGCTTCACTTTGATCCTCCTCCTTCGATCTATTATCATTCTTCAATTCGGCAAGGCACTCCAGTAGCCCATACATGTTATCCGCAGATGCTTTATGGGTTTCCAGTTGAGCGAGAATAGTATCAAGATCGGCAGCGCCACCTTCATGAAATTTGGCCCTGAGTGTGTCCAGGTTTCGCTCTAACATTCTCGAGTACATTGAATATTTTGCAACCCGGTCGCAAATCTCAGGATCTGAAACTGTAAAAAGGATGAGGATGGGGGGTCTATAATTAACGTCTTGGAAATAGTTTTTTTTCTTCGAGAGTGTTTTTAAACTATTATACATATTTTATTTTTGTTTGCAATATTCTAGTAACCTGCAAGTGGTCTGGTGGTTGGGGCTTTTATTTGCATATTTGTTGTGGTGGGTTCAAGTCTCCCCAATCTCGAAGTTTGAAATTTATTTTGGATTTTTCCATATTCAGTTGGCTAGGGTCAGTTTGGGAATTTCACTTCCGTGCGGGCCCCACTTTTGATGAGTTGGAAATGCCATGTCAGCACTTAACGACTAAAATTAACAGAATTGAGTTGGAGGGACTTATTGGACGAGAAGATGATATTGTAGGGGTGTTTTTGATGAAATTGAAAGTCGATGTTTGGCCCATACCACAGGGTACTAAACAGTATTTAGCCCCATATAAAAGCACCGTTTGAGTAATACTAGTCTTACCCAAGGTTTCAAATTTCGGTTTCGGTTTAGATTTCGGTACTTCAAATTTAAGAAAATTTCGGAGAAAGTTTTGATTTCGGTTAAAAATAAAGAAATCATATTGATTGCATTTATAAAATGATATTTTTGAATAAAACTTTTACATAAACTAAACTAACCTATAATAAATCTATTTCCAATGTAGCCTCTCTAAAATTATACATTTATAATAGAATTGTGATATTTAATATGTACGAGTAATTAACTAGTACTGTAGTAGGTTGCTAAACTAGTATTTTTATCTATATGTAATTATAATTGTGCTGTATATTGATAATATGAATGTGATTTTTTTTTTATGGCTGGAACCCAGTTGAATTGTCATTGTTCCACAATATATAGATCACTCAACCTTGACTAACTCAAACCTAATTAAATGGCGTACAAGTTGAATTGTCATTGTTCCACAATATATAGATCACTCAACCTTGACTAAATGGCATACAAGTTGAATTGTCATTGTTCCACACTAAATGGTGTACAAGTTGAATTCGGACAATGCATATAAAAGCACCATTTAAGTAATACTAGTCTTACCCAAGGTTTCAAATTTTGGTTTCGGTTTTGATTTCGGTACTTTAAATTTAAGGAAATTTCGAAGAAAGTTTCGATTTCGGTTAAAAATAAAGAAATCATATTAATTGCATTTATAAAATGTTATTTTTGAATGAAACTTTTACATAGACTAAACTGACCTATAATAAATCTATTTACAATGTAGCCTCTCTAAAATTATACATTTATAATAGAATTGTGATTTAATATGTACGAGTAATTAACTAGTACTGTAGTAGGTTGCTAAACTAGTGTTTTTATCTATATATAATTATAATTGTGCTGTATATTGATAATGTGAATGTGATTTTTTTATTTTTATTATTAATATTTTTTTTTAGTGTTGGAACCCAGTTGAATTGTCATTGGTCCACAATATATAGATCACTCAACCTTGACTAACTCAAACCTAACTAAATGGCGTACAAGTTGAATTGTCATTGTTCCACACTAAATGGCGTACAAGTTGAATTCAGACAATGCACATAAAAGCACCGTTTAAGTAATGCTAGTCTTACTCAAGGTTTCAAATTTCGATTTGAGTTTTGATTTTAGTACTTCAAATTTAAGAAAATTTCGGAGAAAATTTCGATTTCGGTTAAAAATAAAGAAATCATATTAATTGCATTTATAAAATGATATTTTTGAATGAAACTTTTACATAGATTAAACTGACTTATAATAAACCTATGAGTTCAATACTGTTTAGTCCCTGAACTTTCACCTAAAAAACACTTCAATCCCTGACCTTTTAATTTCACACGTTTACTCCTTGTACTCTCAAATTTTGGACTAATAGGTCCTTTCCGTTAGTCTCCGTCCAAAAACTCCGTTAAGTAGCTGACGTGGCAGTCATTACGCGCTAGAATGTCTATTATACCCTCATTTCAATTTTTTTCTTTTTAATTTTTTTTCTTTTCTGTTTATCTTTTCTTTGTTTTCTCGGTGCCCGACCCCCAACCACAATGACTTGGTTTTCCGCCTCCAAGCCCCTCGACGAAACACTAGGACATTCTCCGATGTTGTCCTCAGCCCTCTTCCTTTCGCCGACTTAGTCAGATCTGTCACGCCCTGATTTTTAACAACAATAAAAATCGATATATATAATCCCATAATTATACATGCGTGAATGTTCAGTCATCAATACAAATACCTGGAACATCTTTCCCTTAAAACAAGTACTTACTGATACACTGAACCATCCAAGTTAATATACACTCGCTCCACAGAGTTATATATTACAAAAATTTACGAATTTAAATTGTCATCACAAAATAAAACGTAAATGCTCCTCAGAGCTTACTGCATAGCGGAAGTCATATATTGGCAAAGCCAACAAAAATTGCTTCCTACCCGTTCTGCTGCCAACAAGCTCCTTCAGCTTCAGCCACGATTTTCCTGACCTGCAGGATTAGCCCCTACACCATTGAATGGTGCACCGGGGTTGCCAAACAACAAACCCGGTAAGCTTCTTCAAGCTCGTATGAGTAACTCATGAACATCAATCAACAACTCACGTCAATCTACTTAAGGAACATGCCACCATGATTTCCTTCTAACATTCCATATCCTTTCCATAGAAAGGACAACATGAGTCACCACTATGACCATGCCCTATTTGCTAACTTAACCATCAAGTAGCAATTCAAGTCTCATCTAGACAATTAAAGAAGAATGCCATCAGAACTCTCCTTTAAGCTGCATACCTATGAGTCTCAAGCAACCTCGACCGTTACTCCCATAAGCTATCATGACAGACAGACTAGAGCTCTATTGAAATCGTAATCACTCGTCCTACCAAGGACGTGATTACCAACTTCCTGCCTTGGTCACCATCTGCGACCTGTCACCATCTGTGACATATGATTTCAGACCCTGTCTGATCATGAAATCAAACATCAAGGTCGCCATCTGCAACCTGTCACCATCTGTGACCTATGACTTTCAGACCCTGTCCGGTCTCAAAGTCGAACGTTAAGTAAGTCACACCTGACCTAAAACGTTACTAACATCTAATCTCGGCTTTCCTTATCCCTGCTCACCATCTGTAACTCTTGGTACAAAGACCAATACATTTAAATGAGTCACGCTTGACTCAAAAATGTAACATCAAACATCAATACATTTCAACAATAGAAAACATCTTTTTCCACAATATTGTTTCCATGAAAAATCATATTCAACAATAATATAAGCATCATCATGCATATTATTCATCAAATACCATCCACATGAATATATATATTTCACGTAAATATATATATACGTAGTCATTCGCTCAGGAATGCCTACTAATACCAACTATAGTTTGCAGTTAAATAATTAACGCCAAAACAATAATGGTACTTCTGTTCATAAAGATCCTTGTGAGATTTACTCACCTTGAATTCCCGCTGCGTCTTCAACCAAGAACAAAACAGTCAATCCGCCAATTAACCGTCCAAATACTTCGTCAAGTACCTAATCACAACGGTATCCACTTAGTAACGATTCACATTTGATTTAAATCCGAAACCCCTGTTTTGGACTAAAATCCCCAAAGTGGCGCCAATCGAGGCAAAACCACATCCGAGACCTCCCAAGGTCACCGGAACACTTCCATGATCGATGTGTCCAAACCACAAGTCGATCGGATACTCAAATCCTCACGGATCGAATAAATTCATCGATATGAAACGATAAAAATCATAACAAATTCATTCGAACTCCAAAACTTGCATATTATATATCGAAACGCTCGTATCAACGAGTAGAAGACATATAATACCAGAAACTGTCTCATACATGGACGGAACACCGCCGGAACGCCGCCACAGACGGAGGCGCACCGCCGCCGACCAAAACTCAATATTTCACAAAACTCCCAACATCAAAAAGCTTCATCTAAGCATGCTTGTGCCAACACATAACTAGCTCGAAGTCAGAAAACAACCATAAGGGATCGAAAACTACCTCACAAGCCGTGAACAGTAATCCCAACTGAGTTGATCGAGTTTTCACGTGTATCCTTCCAAACAACCACCACAGCTCGCACAAGGAGGCTGCTGCGAACTCCCCAGGCCAAGGTTGAAGCGCCGCCGACGTCGGAGTTGCGTTTTCCGGTCGGGTTGAAAAACCACGAACTCGTATCGACGCGCTCTACAACTTTCGTGAAGGAAGTTTTCCGAGAATCCCAACATATAAAAAGTCAAACTTCACACGACCTCCTAAACCGTGAAATTCAAATATTTATACGTACGAAAACCATTCCACTTCACATACAATCTACGAATAAAGCACAATAATAATTATTCGCACAACTGGCCCATTATTAATTACCAAAATTAAATAACAGAAATCCAGGTCATCACATTCTACCCTCCTTAAAGGAATTTCGTCCCGAAATTCACGCTTGCTCATCAACAAACAACTGTGGGTACTTCGCCCTCATATCCGACTCCAACTCCCAAGAAGCATCACCCTCGTCATGGTGACTCCACAATACCTTGACCAAGTCAACTTCCTTCCTTCGAAGTTGCTTTGTTGACCTATCCAGAATACGAACAGGTTCAACAACAAAGGTCGTATCCGCATGCACCTCAATCGGGCCATAATCGATCACATGTGACACATCCTGGACATACTTCTTCAACATAGACACATGGAACACATTATGCACACCAGACATACTAGGAGGTAAGGCAAGCCTGTAAGCCAAATCTCCTACCCTTTCCAGAATTTCAAAAGGTCCAACAAACCTTGGTGATAACTTCCCCTTCTTGCCAAATCTCACCACACCCTTCATGGGTGAGACCTTCAAGAACACATGATCACCCTCATTAAATTCAACATGTCTCCTTTTCAAATCTGCATAACTCTTCTGTCTACTCTGTGCTGTTCGAATCCTGTCCCTGATAACTGAAATCTTTTCAGTGGTCTCCTGCACAATCTCAGGACCCAATAACACTTTATCTCCCGCTTCTGCCCAGCAGATCGGAGATCTACATGGCCTACCATACAGGTCCTCATATGGTGCCATGCCAATACTGGAGTGATAACTGTTGTTGTAGGAGAATTCAATCAACGGCAGATGATCCTCCCAACTTCCCTTGAAGTCCAACACACAGGCTCTCAACATATCCTCCAACACCTGATTCACTCGCTCAGTCTGCCCATCAGTCTGAGGGTGAAATGCCGTACTCATATCTAAGTCAGTTCCCATGGCCTTTTGGAAACCGCTCCAAAATTTTGAAGTGAACCGAGCATCACGATCAGAAACAATCGACACAGGCACTCCATGAAGTTTCACGATCACCTCGATGTAAAGCTCGCATAACTTGTCAACCGAATACATCATTGACACAGGTAGGAAGTGCGCCGACTTCGTCAAACGGTCCACGATCACCCACACTGCATCGTGATTCCGTTTGGACCTAGGCAGTCCAGTGATAAAATCCATTGAGATCTGCTCCCATTTCCACACGGGAATAGGTAATGGCTTCAACATACCTGCAGGTCTCTGATGCTCAGCCTTCACACGTTGGCAAGTAAGACACTTGGAAACATACTCTGCCACGTCCTTCTTCATCCCATTCCACCAGAATTGCCTTCGCAAATCCCGATACATCTTAGTATTTCCAGGGTGTACAGTGTATCGAGATCGATGTGCTTCCCGAAGGATCTCCCCCTTGAGTTCATCACAATCCGGAACACACAACCTCGATCTCAACCTCAAACCACCATCGGATCCAACTGCCCACTCAGAAGGACAATCATCAATCAAATCTGCAACTAACTCTGCCAGCCTTGCACGTGAGAACACATCCTGCGCTTGACCCTGAATAATCCTGGAAATCAGGGTAGGCTGTACCGTGATACTTCCAAGGAAACTCCCATTCTCAACTCTTGGTTGTACAAGGTCAAATTCAGATGCAGTCTCCAACATAAGCCACTCCTGGACCATAACAGAAGCAACAATACCTCTGGGCTTCCTACTCAAAGCATCCGCCACCACATTGGCCTTTCCTGGATGATACTCCAAGGTGAAATCATAGTCCTTTATGAGCTCCATCCACCTTCTCTGTCTCATGTTCAACTCCTTCTGAGAGAACAGATACTTCAAACTCTTATGATCCGAAAAGAGTTCGAACTTCTCTCCATACAAGTAATGCCTCCAAATTTTCAAGGCAAACACAACTGCAGCCAACTCCAAATCATGAGTGGGATAATTACGCTCATGCACCTTCAACTGTCTAGAGCCATAAGCGACAACACCGCCATGCTGCATCAACACACACCCCAAACCCTGATGAGATGCATCACTATAGATGACTAAACCACCACCGCTTGTGGGAATAGTCAACACTGGGGCTGTGGTCAATCTTCTCTTCAACTCATTGAATGCTCGCTCACATTTCTCAGTCCACACAAACTGAACATCCTTCCTGGTCAACTTGGTCAAAGCTGAAGCAATACTAGCAAATCCTTCAATGAATCTCCGATAATAACCTGCCAAACCCAGAAAACTACGTACCTCAGTAACTGTAGTGGGTTGGCCCCAGTTCATCACTGCTTCCACCTTAGAAGGATCCACAGAGACTCCATCCTTCGAAACTACATGACCAAGGAACTTAACTTCTCTTTGCCAAAATTCGCACTTCTCGAATTTCGCAAACAACTCCTTTTCTCTCAAAATCTGTAGTACAATCCGCAGATGCCTATCATGATCTTCCAACGTCTTGGAATAAACCAAAATATCATCCACGAACACTACCACGAACTTATCCAAGTACGGACTGAACATACGGTTCATCAAGTCCATAAATGCAGCAGGTGCATTGGTTAGACCAAAAGGCATGACAACAAACTCAAAGTGTCCATACCTGGTCCTAAAAGCAGTCTTAGGAATATCCTCGTCCTTCACCCTCAACTGGTGATATCCAGATCTCAAATCAATCTTCGAGAATACAGTAGCTTTCTTAAGCTGGTCAAACAAGTCATCAATCCTAGGTAAAGGGTACCTATTCTTAATCGTCACCTTGTTCAACTGCCGATAATCCACACACAACCTTAGTGAACCATCCTTCTTCTTCGCAAACACCACAGGTGCACCCCAAGGAGAAGTACTAGGTCTAATGAACCCCTGCTCAAGTAAACCATCAATTTGCTCCTTCAACTCTCTAAGTTCAGCTGGTGCCATCCGAAATGGTGCCATAGATACAGGTGCAGTACCTGGTATCACATCGATAGCAAAGTCCACTACCCTCCTTGGAGGTAACCCTGGTATATCCTGAAATACATCACTGTACTCGGAAACCACAGAAATCTCTGTCATAACCGCAGCACAACTCACTGACTCCACGTGAGCTAAGAATCCTGCCCTCATAGCAGTATCTGACCTAAGACACCGATAACGAAACACTGGCTGTCCAGGTATATGAAATGACACTACCATTTCAAAGCAATCAATCATAGCATGATTTGGCCTCAGCCAATCAATACCCAAAATGACATCATACTTATGATCTGCTAACACAATCAAGGTCGCGGTAAACTCCTTACCACCAATCACAATTGGACATGCATCACAAAACATATCAAGCTCAAGGGAAACACCAAGTGGGGAAATAACACACAAGGGTCTAGCAAGAGGCCTAGGAGTCAAACCTAACATATCAACCACAGAACTAGATATGAAAGAGTGGGACGCTCCCGTATCAAATAACACCCTAGCAAAGAAATCAAATAAGGATAAGGTACCTTCCACTCCGGCATTCTGCTGACCAATAGCAAACACTCTAGCCTGCCCCTGAGGCAGTTGCCTCTGCTGATTCCCTTGTCCCCTACCCTGCTGGGTACAATCCCTTGAGAAGTGCCCCATCTGGCCACATGTGAAGCATGCCAAGTTCTTAGGTTTCGTGCAAACTCGAGCAACATGGCCCATCTCATTGCAATTGAAACACTTCGGGTTCACCACCGGCCTATTAGGTGCAACCCTAGCAGGTGCAGCTGCAGCCCTAGCTGGCGCCTGCTGATTAGTCCTCTGTCTCTTCCAGAATCCACTTCGATTTCCAGATGCTTTACTGCTCCCCGCAATTGCCTTTCCCTTTCTTTGAAAATCCCTCTCAGCCGATTCCTGTTCCTGGAAAGTCAGGTTCTCCTGCTCAATGGCCATAGCCTTAGCGAAAATGAGTTCCACCGTCTTCAATTCCAGAACAGCGACATCGCGCCGGATTGAAGCATTCAGTCCCCACTGAAACTTCATAGCTAAGCTCTCAGCATCCATCTGCCTTACAAAGCGGTACAACCTTGAGAACTCAGCCTCATACTCCCTCACACTCTTAGTCCCTTGGACTAACGAGACAAAATCCCTTTCCAATTGCTCCCTCACAGAAGGCGGAAAGTACTTCCTCCTGAACAGTTCCACAAAACCGTCCCAGGTCATGGTGGACACATCCATCACCCTCTGTGTGCCGTTCCACCACACCCGTGCATCGCCTTGGAGCATAAATGTGGCAATCTTCCTCTTCTCAATGTCGTCGCAGACGACCATCTCGAAGTAGGTCTTCATGTTCTCGATCCATTGATCTGCCAACATGTGATCCGTACCTCCCTGAAATGGGACTCCTCCCAACCTCGATATCTCCTTTGCCAACTTTGACAAACGAATGGGATCTACAACATTTGCGGCCTCCACAACAGGTGGAACAGGCAGCTCAACATTCGATGCCTCAACGTCATTATCGAATACCTCTTCAACAGGAGGAGGAATCCTGCCCCTACCTCGGGCTCTACCCCTGCCTCTGGGTCTACCTCGACCCCTAGCTATGCCTCCTTGAGAATCCATCACCTAAGGAGCATAGCAACATGTGGTTAATACCTGTATAACCCTCAAACACAAGTATAAGTCAACGCTATGACTCAATCAACCACGATACTACGTCAGAGGATACAATTCCATCCCCTACGTCAATCTTGAGTTAAAACTAAAGGTCATCATTCCTCAAAAGTCTTTAACTCATAGAAGCTACATCTAGCTCCTAACCTTCATCCACTGAGCCAACACTACCCTGACGACTCACATCCTAACGCTCACTACATACCCAATGACTATATCAATACCGAAGAGCATCCGATGGGGATCCGCTGCAGACGGGCCATCACTCGAGGAGTATTGACTGTCACCAAATATGTACCTTACGCTCTGATACCAATCTGTCACGCCCTGATTTTTAACAACAATAAAAATCGATATATATAATCCCATAATTATATATGCGTGAATGTTCAGTCATCAATACAAATACCTGGAACATCTTTCCCTTAAAACAAGTACTTACTGATACACTGAACCATCCAAGTTAATATACACTCGCTCCACAGAGTTATATATTACAAAAATTTACGAATTTAAATTGTCATCACAAAATAAAACGTAAATGCTCCTCAGAGCTTACTTCATAGCGGAAGTCATATATTGGCAAAGCCAACAAAAATTGCTTCCTACCCGTTCTGCTGCCAACAAGCTCCTTCAGCTTCAGCCACGATTTTCCTGACCTGCAGGATTAGCCCCTACACCATTGAATGGTGCACCGGGGTTGCCAAACAACAAACCCGGTAAGCTTCTTCAAGCTCGTATGAGTAACTCATGAACATCAATCAACAACTCACGTCAATCTACTTAAGGAACATGCCACCATGATTTCCTTCTAACATTCCATATCCTTTCCATAGAAAGGACAACATGAGTCACCACTATGACCATGCCCTATTTGCTAACTTAACCATCAAGTAGCAATTCAAGTCTCATCTAGACAATTAAAGAAGAATGCCATCAGAACTCTCCTTTAAGCTGCATACCTATGAGTCTCAAGCAACCTCGACCGTTACTCCCATAAGCTATCATGACAGACAGACTAGAGCTCTATTGAAATCGTAATCACTCGTCCTACCAAGGACGTGATTACCAACTTCCTGCCTTGGTCACCATCTGCGACCTGTCACCATCTGTGACATATGATTTCAGACCCCGTCTGATCATGAAATCAAACATCAAGGTCGCCATCTGCAACCTGTCACCATCTGTGACCTATGACTTTCAGACCCTGTCCGGTCTCAAAGTCGAACGTTAAGTAAGTCACACCTGACCTAAAACGTTACTAACATCTAATCTCGGCTTTCCTTATCCCTGCTCACCATCTGTAACTCTTGGTACAAAGACCAATACATTTAAATGAGTCACGCTTGACTCAAAAATGTAACATCAAACATCAATACATTTCAACAATAGAAAACATCTTTTTCCACAATATTGTTTCCATGAAAAATCATATTCAACAATAATATAAGCATCATCATGCATATTATTCATCAAATACCATCCACATGAATATATATATTTCACGTAAATATATATATACGTAGTCATTCGCTCAGGAATGCCTACTAATACCAACTATAGTTTGCAGTTAAATAATTAACGCCAAAACAATAATGGTACTTCTGTTCATAAAGATCCTTGTGAGATTTACTCACCTTGAATTCCCGCTGCGTCTTCAACCAAGAACAAAACAGTCAATCCGCCAATTAACCGTCCAAATACTTCGTCAAGTACCTAATCACAACGGTATCCACTTAGTAACGATTCACATTTGATTTAAATCCGAAACCCCTGTTTTGGACTAAAATCCCCAAAGTGGCGCCAATCGAGGCAAAACCACATCCGAGACCTCCCAAGGTCACCGGAACACTTCCATGATCGATGTGTCCAAACCACAAGTCGATCGGATACTCAAATCCTCACGGATCGAATAAATTCATCGATATGAAACGATAAAAATCATAACAAATTCATTCGAACTCCAAAACTTGCATATTATATATCGAAACGCTCGTATCAACGAGTAGAAGACATATAATACCAGAAACTGTCTCATACATGGACGGAACACCGCCGGAACGCCGCCACAGACGGAGGCGCACCGCCGCCGACCAAAACTCAATATTTCACAAAACTCCCAACATCAAAAAGCTTCATCTAAGCATGCTTGTGCCAACACATAACTAGCTCGAAGTCAGAAAACAACCATAAGGGATCGAAAACTACCTCACAAGCCGTGAACAGTAATCCCAACTGAGTTGATCGAGTTTTCACGTGTATCCTTCCAAACAACCACCACAGCTCGCACAAGGAGGCTGCTGCGAACTCCCCAGGCCAAGGTTGAAGCGCCGCCGACGTCGGAGTTGCGTTTTCCGGTCGGGTTGAAAAACCACGAACTCGTATCGACGCGCTCTACAACTTTCGTGAAGGAAGTTTTCCGAGAATCCCAACATATAAAAAGTCAAACTTCACACGACCTCCTAAACCGTGAAATTCAAATATTTATACGTACGAAAACCATTCCACTTCACATACAATCTACGAATAAAGCACAATAATAATTATTCGCACAACTGGCCCATTATTAATTACCAAAATTAAATAACAGAAATCCAGGTCATCACAAGATCGCTTTCTTTCCCCTTCCAACTCGCTCCGATTCTTGCCGCCGCATGAGAGAACATCACCTTCAACTTCTTTCATCAAATTGCTGCCATCAGAGTGGGTATAAAATGGTGGAGATCAAATCAAACTCGTCTCCACCACCCTCAAACCTAGTTCCTTCAGATCCTCCAAATCCCAAACCCTAACCACTGAACTTGCCATGGCTGCTTGGCCGGAGTGATGGAAGAACCGCCGGTTGTGGCGGCTGCCTTGACGGATAAGCCATGGTTTCGAAGGGCAGAAAACTTGCAGGCGGAGTCGGAAGGATTACGACTTGATCGTGAATTGTTGACTGTGGAGAAACGAATTAGATCAGAAAAGGAGCAGAGGGATTTAGATCTTGATTGAATTTGAAGAGAATAGAATTGAAGTTACCTGAAGAGAAGTGAATTGTTAACCATCGCTCCACTCTTCGGGTCTCTCTCTGTCTCTATCTGTTCAAATGGAAATTTGAACTAAAATTGGGAGTGTGTTTTTCGCAGATGTTGGTGACTTAGATGGGTTATGGTATTGGTCTTAAGAAGTGATTTTCTGAGCAAGAGGATGAACTGTAATTTTCAGCTTCAAATCGTGTCGTACTGCTTGTTATTTCTTGGAGCTGGAATGATGTTTGCACTGGCAACTTGGGAGTTCATTCTTTTAGTTAATGTTCTTATTAGAGTGTTTAAGCTATTAGTGATTACAAGTGTGATTCTGTTCTGGTTTTGATGCTCTAAAATGTTTCTGGTAAGATTTGCAGCTTTAGGCCGGGTTGAGGCTTGAGGAGGGCCTGAGGTCCAATTTGTTGGAGGAATGATTGGTGTGGAATAGAAGACCTGGCCGGAGTTGAAGTGCTGATGCTGGTGAAGTAGTCCTTGAACGGAAATTTCATGGAGTTGAAAGAAGAAGAGATACAAAAACAAAAAAAAATAAAACAAATACAAATTTTTTTTTTTTTTTAAAATAAATTAGAAAAAAAAAGTAAGTGAGGGTATAACGGACATTTTGATGCGGAAGGACTATCACGTTAGCTACTTAACGGAGTTTTTAAACAGAGACTAACGGAAAGACCTATTGGTCCAAAATTTGAGAGTATAAGGAGTAAACGTGTGAAATTAAAAGATCAGGGACTGAAGTGTTTTTTAGGTGAAAGTTCAAGGACTAAACAATATTTAACCCTAAACCTATTTACAATGTAGCTTCTCTAAAATTATACATTTATAATATAATTGTGATATTTAATATGTATGAGTAATTAACCTGTACTGTAGTAGGTTGCTAAACTAGTGTTTTTATCTCTATGTAATTATAAGTGTGTTGTATATTGATAATGTGAATGTGATTTTATTTATTTTTTATTTATGGCTGGAGCCCAGTGGGAGGCTTGACCATTATGCATTTTTCACTAATAATTAGAAAAATACAACTAGGGGGGACGTAATACCAAAACCCCGTGAATGAAAATGAATAAGTACAACACAAAAGCAATATAAAGTATTAAGAATAAGTGTTACTACGACGTGGTTCGATCCATATGGTTGAACTGCTTCAATTCAATATGGGTCTTTCTAAATGTACCCAGCAAATATCTAAGTATACCTAGCAATTCTTTTACACCTAGCAAATTTATAAAATATTAACTAGTTTCTTGTAATACCCTTTTCTTTAGTTAAACCCAGCAAACGCGTACACCCAGCAAAACTCATACAAAATACAGACCGACTTTTGCAATATACTATGTACTTTATCATCCCCGTTGCATAATCCAACATATTTGAGTCACTTTGACATCGCAGAAAAAAGACAACCTTTTTGTTTTTGTTTTTCTTGATTTCTGTGGAAATTAGGAATAACAACCATCGTAAAAACTTGCGCAGTTAAGCGGCTCAAGCCCGTCAATGCCATCAAACCCTAGCCTATAGTCTGCCTCATTGTCCACGTCGAACAAGAACCAAGAACCAAAATCCCTCCCCCCCAAATCCCAGTCTTTTTCTTCATCAAATGACAAAAAATAAAGAAGCCCATATGGGGTTTCTTGATTGTAATTGGTGACATGCACCATGTGCTTACCGCTTCCGTGAATGAAAGTATAGTGCTCTGTTCTTAGAGGGCTTTGGAAGAAGATCGATAATGATGACGACTAGCAGCAACCTGGTTGTGAAAGTTAAGTGGGAGAATTTCTTTTTTGTTTTTTTCCTTTTCTTTTGTCGAAATAACTTCATTCATGGAAATCGAAGGATACAAGAGAGAAGAACAGAACTTAAGACATGCATGACAGGCCGCAAATGCAATGAGCTATTCAGAGAAGCCACAAGTCCCACGGCTATTTCTGAATGTCTTCATACATGTAAGTTTTCTCTCTTTTCATCTCTGCTTTTGGGATATGATTTTCATGTGTTGTGCTCCATTTTTGTGTCTCTGATTTTCATCGCCAGACACTTTTGTGAAGTTTATTTTCAATTTGTTCATTGGAAAACTGCTGGGTGTTTGGTATTCTTCGTTAGAGTGTAGAGATTTGTTGGGCGTATAAGTTTGCTGGTTAATTAAATATAGGGGTATTATAGGAAAATTGGCTGGGTGTGGTTAGAAAATTTTTAAATTAATTGGGTGTAAACATTTTGCTGGGTGTATTTAGATATTTGCTGGGTACATTTAGAAAGACCCTTTAGTATCATACAATACTGCTCCCAAGTACATGAATTTTGGAAATAATTTTGGTAGCAGATAAAACCAAATAGGTTTTTTGTTGTATTCAACTTGATTGGAAAAAGAAATCAAAATTTCATATTTTCTCTATGAAAATATGAGTAAATAACTTCATTGTCAATGACAAACAAATTTCACAGAAATTTTGGAGAAATTTCGGACAAAATTTCGGTATGAATTTTTAAATATATTTTGTGTGTGTAGATATTTCAGAAATTAAGAATTTCGCAGAAATGTACGGAAAATTTTGAAAAATTTCGGGAAACTCTTGACGGAAATTTCGTTTCGGTACTTTCAAATTACGGAAATTTCGGTAGTTTCGGAAAAATTTGAAACCTTGGATCTACCCCGCATCCTCTTTGTCATGTAGTCGTGGATGAATCCCATTGCAAGATTAAACCCTCCCCTTTGTCATGTAGCACACAAGAAGCCCAATGCTATAGGTTAAAAGTTGGGATTGATGGGTAGAAAGAACTAGGTTTTGGAGGTGGCAGCAGGGGGAATACCCAACAGGTTCTCTCATTGATTTCAAGCCAGATTTTCCAGCAACCAACAGCAGAAAAGAGAGTAAAGGCTTCGAGACTCAACAGTAAGCAATATAGTGTAAAGAAATATTACCGCTTAGGGGATTAGGTGGTCTTTGAGTTGTGGTTAGTTTGTACATGTTGCTTCTGTTTCTATTTGCATTGATGCATTCTGGGCTTTGCCCACCCCCCTTGTTCAATTGATTCTTTCTTTCACCAAAAGAAAAGTCAGATGTGAGATAGCTCATTGCATATAGGCTTTAATGGAGTAATTTGTAACTTGTAAGTTTGATATAACAGTAGCACAGTATAACTTATCCCAGAAAAAAAAATCTAAACAAAAAACAATAGCAGAGTATCCCAAATGGTAGAAAAGAAAACAAATAGCATAAAGATGTTGCACTTTTTCCCAAAGCAATGGAATTATGTGAAGCAAACAATATCTTCTTTTTTGGTAGAGATAATATTATTGATTAATTCATTTTGTAGAACCTCATATATCCATTTCAGTTATTCTCACAAGTTGTGGGATATGTTGACAGGAAATTATGATGATTGAGAATGAGAAGAAGATCTCCCCTCGACACAGAATGGTAATATGACTTAACATTGTCTTGTCTATTACCTAGATGTATCTTGCCATTGATAGCAATTAGCAGGTGCCACTCTTAATGTATTACTAATGTGTAAATACCGTAGCTTTTTAATTCAAAGTTTCTACTTGCTCTTAGATTCATCAAAAGATTACTTTATAGTTTGTCCTTTTTTTTTTTTTTTTTTTTTTTTTTTTTTTAATAAAGTAGGTAGGTAAGTGATTTATGTATGACCTTACATTAATGATAGACCTTAATTAAGAGAGCAACCTTTGCTGCATATGTAGTTTCATTTTCGTTGATGCTAGTTTTTACTTGACTGCATGTTTAGTTCATATCTTTGATGCTTGTTTTTACTTGTCTTTAATGATCATATGGAATAGATTTAATGATTTATCATACTCGTCTTTTTTTTTGTTTTTTTTTTGTTTTTTTTTTTTTGTAGCAGCTAAAGAAATGTATTGAGGTGTTATGGGACTCTCTTGATGCCAAAAGAAAAGCAAAGTTGGAAAATGGGCTAGATTATGACCTTGAGAAGTTGATGATATTGACAAACTGCAACCCTAGCCTAGTGGTTTCATGGAAACAGTGAAGTCACTATCAGGTGAAAAAGTTGCTTCCATTTGTGAAATGGGATTTGGTTCCTTAATCAATTTGCAATGCACTGAGCTTAGTAGGCCATTATGTCAGCAACTTGTGGAAAGGATTGATGTAGCCAACCACACTATCAATATACATGGAAGAATGTTTCAGATAAGTAAATCAGACTTTGAGCATGTGATGGGAATTAAGGATGGAGGGCAAGAGATAGTACTGAATGAAAAACTTGAAGATGCACGTTGTGCCGAGGTCTGGAAATTATTGTGTGGGGAAGAGAAGGAGATGAGTGTCAATTATTTGAGGAAGATTATCATTGACTCAGAGAAGGCTGATGATACATTCAAAATTTGCTTTGCTCTTTATGCATTAGCCACTGTTTTGTGCCCATCAGCATCATCAAAAGTTGCTCAGAAGTTAATAATGCCCCTTATTGACCAGGCAACCATATACCACAGAAACTGGTCTACTTTATGTTTCCTTCAACTAATGGAAGGTGTTGAGGATTTCCAGAAAAAGAAGAAGCCTATGTTGATGGATCTCTACTGTTTTTGCAATTATTCTACTGTGAGTTGGTGTCTAAGAGCTAGGTTGAATCATGTTGAAAAGTGTGTGCTACCCATTGTTGCATGGGCTAATAAGGAGACAAAGCGGTTGGTTAAATGGGTTGTAAACCATGGGGGGCTTAATTGTTCACTGATTTTTTTATTACAATGAGATCTTTGCCAGAAGAGGCGAAGATATTGATGTTGGTCCAAATGTGCAAAAACAAGTAGTGAATAAGATTGAAGCTGTGAAGTCAGATGTGGGAAATATGGTTGGAGAAACTTTACAGAAGTTTGAAAAGCAAATAGAAGTAATGAAGGAGCAAATGATTCCTAATATTGTTGCTGAAGTCGCTGCTAAGTTGATGAGCAAACCAGAGGCACATGAAGTTATGAACGAAAAGGTCATAATGGAGGTTGGCGCTAATGTAGTGCATATCAATATTGAATCTGAAGGTGGAAACGATATCAAGTCCCGAGACCCTTCTGAATTGGATTCTTTGATTGTGGTTGGTACACGCATGGGAAACCCTCCCCAACCACCAGTTATTCATAGACCAGAGGTACGATGCACTTATTCTTTCCTTTATGGGTTCCATTATGCTTGTAGTGTGGCTGTGCTAGGGTTCAATGCCATTCTTTATCTGATTTTTGAAAAAGAAAAAAAAATTGATTGAATTACACTTAATACATATTGAATCTTTTGTGGTTTTGGGATGTAAAAGCATACTGATACCTGGAGAGTATTTGTCATATGATTGTATTTTTAGTTCACTTAGTGAAAATTACAATAGTTATTGTTTGAAAAATGTACTGGTCATGAACAGAATTTTAGTGTAGATGCATATCCATTTCACAACAACTTTTGTAAACCCTACTTTCAGTGCACAAAATATTATTACTTTTAGTTTAGGGTATTGGTAATTTTAGTTTAAGACATGATATCAGTATTTTCAGTGCAAGACTAATTGACACTTTCACTGCAAGACTAATTAACCTTTGAAATCACAGGTGAGATTGAATCGTGGAGAAGGGGGAAATGAGAGTCAACGGTCTGATTGTTCTCGTAGCCCACTTGGAAATTGTGGTACCGCAATGAAGAATAACTTGGCTCCCACAAAAACTCAGGCACCTGTGTGTGTCCTATTTCCCCAAAGCAACATTAATGTTGATCCAAAGTGCAAGAAGCAAAAGCCAAAGATCCCGGATGTTGGCCGATTACATGCACCAAGTGGTATCTCTGCAATGGATGAGGAAATTCTGAACTTCCTTTTCCCTGCTAGTCAGCTAACTGCTGATGAGTCCAGGTAATACATTCTTTTCCCCATATTTGATGCTGGGCATGATGGGTTTCTCATAAATCGAGGCGATATTGCATGTTTGCAACCACAAACCCCTCTACTCGATGATGTAAGTGCTGCCTTATATTTTTCTATGTTGACATTATCTGTGATTGTGACTAATCTAGAATTTTATTTTTCTATATAGGTCATTAATGTTATGGCTGATTTTGTACGAAAAACACTTTCTCTCTTGGTTTTTTCCCACCCATTTTGGTGTAAGTATTATTCATGGACGACCCTCTAGTTCATGTCTAATCATCAGCTTTTAAAGCGGAAACAATTAATTAAGTTGCTTATTATTTCAATGCTGAATAGCAATTAGCACAAAACAATGTGGGAAATTTGACTTATGACCAGTAGGTTGAGTACACAAGATCAACATGCCGCCTTGATCGATTTCAGGGGACATCAATTGGGGCTAGCAAGGTATTTGAGTAGTTCAATATTAACCTATGGTTGTTTGGAGATTATACACATGGCTTGTTATATGTGAACTATTTTGACATGACAGATCTTCATTCCCCTCCATGATGGAAACTTCAATCACTGGTTTCTTCTAATTGTAAACACCAGAAGTAGGCAAGCTGTGTTGTACGACAGCCTCCCCACTGATGAGTCCACAGAGAGTCATTGTGTCATCGCCAGGGCTGCTGTAAGCCTCTGAATTGGATATTATTGGATAGGGCTAAAGTCTGTTTAGACCCTGTACTATGTCTCTCTCATCGTTTCAGTCCCTGACATTCCAATTTAATCTGAAAAGTCCCTGAGGTCTCAATTTCCGTCTAATAGGTCCTTTCCGCGGGAAATTAGCAATTGACCTTGGGTGAAATGTCCAATATACCCCTCAGTTATTTCTTTTTTCTTTTTTTTCCTTTTTAATTTATTTTTTTTCTTTTTTTCTTTTTTCTTTTTCCTTTTTAATTTCATTTTTCCTTTTTTTATTTTTATTTTTTTCCTTTTTCCATTTTAATTTCTTTTTTCTTTTTCCTTTTTAATTTCTTTTTTTCCTTTTTTCTTTTTCTTTTTCATTTCTTTTTTGCTTTTTAATTTCTTTTTTTCCTTTTTTATTTTTCCTTTTTAATTTCTTTTTTGCTATTTCTTCTTTTTTTCTTTTTCGTTTTGCCTACTTTCTACTTCCTCAACCCACCAATCCCATTCCGATCAAACTCCATAACCCATCTGTTTCCCAATCAGTTCGGAAATTCGCCGCTAAACCACTCCCCTCTTGTTTTCACAGCCTACTTCTCTCTCTCCCACTCAAATCCCACTTTCTCTCTCCACATCAAGCCTCAATTTAGAAACTTTTCACTGAAAATTACCATTTTTTAACTTTTCACTGAAAACTACCATTTTTTCAAATTCTGAAGTTTTTGGGTGTTGCTCAAAATGGTGATTTGGATTTTGAGTTTGGTTGAAATGGTGGTTTTTGATGGCCAAGTTGACAAAAACCAGAAGTGAAGAAGAAGAATAGTGATGGAAAAGAAAAATGGCCGCTGGCGTGGAGAACAAGAATTGGGGTTTCGGGTCGATCTGGATTGGTTCGCCGACGTGGCGCTACTGATGCAGCAGAATACGATGGTCATTAAAAAGGAAAAAGAAAAAAGAAAAAAAAAAAAGGAAAAAAGAAATTAAAAAGGAAAAAAGAAAAATAAAAAAAGGAAAAAAGAAATTAAAATGGAAAAAGGAAAAAAATAAAAATAAAAGGAAAAAGAAAAAAAAAGAAATTAAAAAGGAAAAAGAAAAAAGAAACAAGAAAAAAAAGAAATTAAAAAGGAAAAAGAAAAAAGAAACAAGCAAAAAAAGAAATTAAAAAGGAAAAAGAAAAAAGAAAAAAAAAGAAATTAAAATGGAAAAAGGAAAAAAATAAAAATAAAAAAGGAAAAAGAAAAAAGAAAAAAAAGAAAAAAAAGAAATTAAAAAGGAAAAAGAAAAAAAGAAAAAAAAATAAATTAAAAAAGAAAAAAAAGAAAAAAGAAATAACTGAGGGGTATATTGGACATTTCACCCAAGGCCAATTCCTAATTTCCCGCGGTAAGGACCTATTAGACGGAAATTGAGACCTCAGGGACTTTTCAGATTAAATTGGAATGTCAGGGACTGAAACGATGAGAGAGGCATAGTACAGGGACTAAACAGACTTTAGCCCTATTGGATATTACTACTGTTGAACAATGATTTTAATCTGTTGATTGACTATATTTGTAACTTGTGGATATCAGTTGAGCCACCTTGATAGGGTCTTTGCTAACGACATCATGCATATGGAACTCGCGCATTTGGACCAGTGGTTCGAGTTCAGGCGCTTCACTCTTATCAATGGAGTCTTCAATTCGATACAAGACAACACTTGTGACTGTGGGATATATGTTATACGTCATATGCAAAATGGAGGTTCTACTTGGCGATTTGGGGTATGTAAAATTTTTTCAGTACACAAGTTACTTTGTAATAAATCTAAAGAAATTTTTTTTAGTACTACGTTATCTTAATCGCTCATCTAATTTCCAGTTCAACTTTGCTGATCAGCATGTGAAACTTGCTTTGGAATTAGTGAAGCATCCTAAAAACACAAATCAGACATATGTCTTCAATAACATACGCTGCTATTACTCGGAACACTTTCTAATAGAAAGATTCAAGATTCATGGCTTGTAAAAAAAAAATGGTATCCAATTTCCCGGTACTAAGTAAGATATAATGATGCTTTCACTATCATAATCAAGGAATATACTTCGTACTTGAAAACTATGAGTCAATGTAACCCAACAAAGAGGTCTTGGCCTGTAGCCACTGACCAGAGAGAAACCTTAATGTCATCCATGCATATTAACAACTAAATCTAGCACATAACATATCAATAACTAATCCGGACATGATCAATTATTAAAGGATCAAGTACTGTAACAATTAAATAGATAAAGAATGAACAATAAAAAGTTAATTTCATTTAACAAAAACTAATTTACAATATTGTAGTGCGTTACCAACTAATTGGTTTTGATATCAACAGATCTGTAGGAATAACATAGAAACGAGCTAAAAGAACTTACTAAACCAATTGATTCATTCAGAAGAGACTTGAGATGGAAGAATTGGCCCCAACAGTAGTGGCTAGAGGACGGGGGAAGGAGAAGTTGCATCCCAAGAAAATACACCATCACTTCGTGCAAAAGATTGCTGTTGCTGCATTATAAACCTGCAACAAAAGATAAACAGAAAGAAACTCGATCATTTCCAACACTACTTCACCACTATTCCTAAAAAATAAAGTCATAAGTACGGCATGCGGTGGGGGATTATGAAAGGGCCTGTGCTACTGTAGCATTTTCAGCAACCAAGTCAGCTGCCTTCTTGTCACATGTTCTAGAGTTATGCCCCCTCCTTTGCAATAAGAACGGTGCCTTTCGATTCTCGTAGGTTCCTTCTCGGCATTATGGTTCTCTTCCCCATGCTTTGCTTTCTTGGACGTGTGGATTACTGGGTCTCTTAATACATTTTCATGATTTTGACTATTGATGTGCAAGCTTGTTTCAGAGTGTTGAACCCTGTACTTCTCGGCCATTAGTTTCACTCTAGTGAGTTCATTCATAATGACTTTGAACTCTTCTCTAGTCAGCGACCCATCATAAGATATACTATTGCAAATTGAGTGCAAAGCCGCACACCTTCCAATCTGCATGGTTTTATCTGAACCTTGGTTCAGCGGTGCTGCATCCTTATGTTTATCTCTAGCACTCTTGGTCCATCGCTCATGGATTAACGAGTCTGGTAAGACCTCAATCTGCTTGTATTTCATCACACAAAAAATATGAGAGCAAGGAATCCCATCAGACTCAAATAACATGCAGGAGCAGATATAGTGAGGATCTCCTTGCCTCATCTTGACTTCCACATTCCATACCAAATGCGGTTGTTTATACTTCATCACATAGAACACACTTGAACTAGAAAATGAGATCATATTTGTCACAAAATAATTTTTCTCACGCTTAATCTGAATTCTAGCCACCAAATACATGTCATGGGTCAGCTTCTTAGCAAGCTTATCCTCCAATGCTTGCATGTGAGTGCCTGAGTGGTGAGGACCGGCTTTGAGTTCCTGCAATTATAATCATTCTTTATGACGTCATTCCTCATCCGACTTATTGTTCTGCCAATCCGAGGTAGAATCTCAAACATCTTTGAGTACCTCCCTATTCCAAACTTTAAGTTTTTATTCATTCCTTCACATCTTTGGGTACTTGTCATACCACCAAAGAAATGCCCAGTGGAAAAAGCTTCTACCCAATGTTCCCTTTCTTGATACATCATCTGAAGCCAATTTTCAACTCCTTCAGATGCTTCTGCCTCCTCAAATTTTTGTACCATGTTCCGCCAAGCTTATTCCCACTCGACTGTTGACCATGAGTTATACATACACTCTCTGAACTCTTTTCTGCGGTCCTCATCTTTAATTTTTTCAGCCATGTTTTTACCAACATGCCAGGAGCATATACAGTGCTTTGCTTAGGGGAAAACTTCTACAATTGCTTTGCTCATTGCCTTGTCTCCTTTTGTCAAAACAATCGTAGGCTTCTTGTCCTTCATTGCTTCCAAGAATGTTTCCAAGACCCATGTGTAGGTCTCCACTATTTCATCAACCAGAATTGCGCACGCAAACACAATAGTTGTACAGTGGTTGTTGGTGCCCACAAACACAGCAAGGGGTCTATCGAATATCAATATATCCCCAAAACATGTGAAATCATATAAGGAAGTTGAGTCTCTCCAGAACAGATTTGCAAGTCTCCCATCAACATCAACATTGAACTTGCACCTAAACCCAGGATCTTCTATGGCCTTCACATTCATATAGGCAATTGCAGCCTGTGCATCCCCATCAATAAGCTTTGCTCTTCGATCAACATCCATCTTATTGAACATATCCTTGGAAGTATATCCAACAAACTCAAATCCACCACTAGTGTTGACAATGTAGTCCTCCGTGCGGGAGGTGCTTATTGAACAACTCCGCATTGCATTAACATGAGCCAAATCTGCTTTGCTGACACATCGATTTGATCGAATGAAGTGAGTCTCCTTTGGCTTTGTTAATTCATGACTGTGTTCAGTCTTGAATTTAGTGACAAAATATGTGCCAGAATCTTTGTTATAGTGGAAACAACATGCTGCTAGCCAATTCTCTCTAGTCTCGTTAACGAACACGGTCCTCTTTCTCCAACCACTTTGCATCTCTTTTTCCTTCTTTACAACAAACCATTCTTCACCGGGTAACCCTCCCTCCAATCCCCCTTGTCACTCTCTGGTTTTGCGCACCAAAACCAATGGCAGTCCCATACATCCTATACCATCTTTTAGCATCCTCCACAATTGGAAACTCTCTTCCTACTACGTCATCAGCAGTTAATTCCTTCAAATTTTCCCCTTCAGGTAAAGAACTCGAACTCACACCCTCTATTGTGGCATTTATATTACTGTTACTATCATCAACTTCCTCATTTGGCTCCACCGTCTCCTGGACCAGTGATTCCTCCATGTTCAATCTTCCGTCTCTGGAACTAGTGTGCTCTAAGTTCATGTTGTCTTTTATTAAATAACCTATTGTCACAAACGAACTCATTTAGCAAAACTTTCAACTTTTAACACTTTCGTTACCGGAAAATTTTCAATTTTCAGTTTCAATTCTAGGGTCTAATAGCAATTCATGTATATTCAGATTGTAATTTTACACTCTCCATCTCCTCAAGAAACTCAAACAAATTCCATGCATATATAAATTTAAAGCATACCCATTTAGCAACAATCACACAAAACCCACAAAATTGTAAATCATTTGCAATGCTGATCTAAAAGATCTACTCTTTAGCAATCACACAAAACCGACAAAGTTGTAACAAGCGGAAAAATTAGATGAGATTTGTAAAATGTAGAGCAGAAAATTGACGTAGATCGAGAGTCGTAGAACTAGAGAGTTGAAATTTATAGAAGTTAAGAAGAACTCACTAGGCTAGCTGCTGCTGCGAGTAGACACAAAAATTGGGGATTTGAGAAAGAGTTTCGCCGATGTCAACAAATTGGAGTTGAACCCACTATGGAATTGAAATAGCCTAAAATAAATTTGGAGGAGGCAGACGAGAATGATGTCGTTTCATTCGTCGGGATATACATGGCTACCCATTGGCAATGAAGAATGTCCAGTTACTGCATGAGTTCTCGTTTTAGGATGAGCTGTGACAACGTGATTCCCAAATCTTTTGATTTTTTACTAACAAGTTCAACTATTTAAAGCACAGTTATTTTTCAACCAAAGAGAATAGAAGAGCAGGTCACCCGGTTGACATTTTCAACCATTAGATTTTAAACTTCATATCCAACCGTCCAGAATAAACTGACATGCCCAAGCATGGCAAGCTCGGAGCATGGAAGAATTTTCGGCTGATATGTAAATTTATAGCACATGTTATGATAGTCTTTCCACTCCACTACTGCCACAAGGGCTGTGACCCTTTTGAAGTAAATAGGAATATGACTTGGATGACAGGGGCGGAGGGAGGTAGGGGCCCAGTGGGTCTCGTGCCCCACTCAACTTTTCAGAAAAAATTAATATGTATATATATAATATTGGGTAAAGCTATGGTATGTTAACATTTCTCATACATCAACTATTTTTACCACTTTAAGAACTCATGTTACCACTTTGAGGACTAATATTACTATTTTGAGGACTCATTTTACAACTTTTAAGGCAATTGTATGCATGTCATACGTTAACACATTGTAGAACTTTCCTATAATATTAATATGAGGTTTATATTATGTATTTTTATATTATTTTCTCGATTTATCTCTATCCATCTTCACGTGCTCTTCTTTCTTTCTGTTTTTTTTTTTGTTTGTTTTTTGATGGGCTTTGATGGGATTGTTTTTTTTATCCGAATCATGCTCTTCTTTCTTTCTTCCTTCTTTTTTTTATCCGAATCATGCTCTTCTTCCTCTTTTTGGTTTCTGAGTTCGATGCTTTCTTTGTGTAGAGAGCAGAATGAAGGAAATGCCCCTCTTTTGCCTTTGGGCTTTAATGATTTCTCTTTATGACAAAAAAAAAATCTGTTTGACATCAATATATAATTAAACTTTGTTACGGTTAATGATTTCTATTTCCTAGTTACTTACAGATTTCTATGTCCAATAGAAAAATAATTAAAAAAAATACTTTATTACATTACTAACATGTATATATATATATCTCATCAAGTAATGATTCTAAATCAATTCTTTTGTGAAGAGTATTGTTGTAGTCGCTTCTTTTGTGAAGACTCGTTTGCGCAGTTGAATGGGCAACGAGTTCATGAATGATTGCTTAATTTCATATATTAAGAAAGACATTTTTATTAGTATAGATGATGAGACTATCATGCAACGATTTCAAAATATGAAATCTCGTCGAGGACAATTATTATTGTAATAGATAGAAATTATATTTGAAGATTTTATATGTTTTTTCATTTATATATATATATATATATATATATATTTTTTTTTTTTTGTGCCCCAGTAAGCCTAAATTCCTGGCTCCGCCACTGTTCATCGCTTGAGTCCACTTAGGGTCCGCCAAAGCATCCTGTACACTACTAGGATTAGATATAGTGGATAATTGATCAACAACAAGCGCATGTGACCCAAACAACCTATGGTTAGACATATAATTGGTTATAGGATACTTAGCTTTGGTTTTGATGTCTGGTTCAAATTGTTTCTTAGGAATACTCTTGGTAATCCTTTGTGACTTCCTAGGCTCAATATTATTTACCCCAGATGATTTATTCGTAATTAAAGGTACCTAAGGAGGAACATTCGTAGCGAATTCTTCAGTTAATGGTGTAGAGGGGGGCAATAACTCTAATAGAGGATGACGCAGTGAAGCATCGTTAGCTTCTTTATTGTTCTCGCAGGTAGGGGGCCCACTAGTCCTATGACAGCTTTCCTACTATTTTCACAGGTGGAGGACCCCACGGTATCATCATCTCTTTCCTTTCCACTTTTTCTTCTCACGGCAACTTCATCTCTTTATTTTTCACTTTCTTTTCCACAGGTGGACCCCAAGGCATCATCATTTCCTTCTTTTCCACCTTCTCTTCTCACGGCAACTTCATCTCTTTCTTTTTCACTCTCTTTTCCACAGGTGGACCCCACGACAGCTTCCTTGTCTCTTTGACAGGTAGAGGGCCCCACGGCAGCAGCAGCCTTGTCTCTTTCTTTTTCTTTTTCATTTTCGGTTTCGTTTCCTACTGCCCCAATTGCTGTTTCGTTTTCAGTTGGAAAATTCCCAACTCCAAATCTTGATTCCAAAGCTTCTAATTCTTCAAATGCAAATAAATCTCAAGGATTTCCTTCACAACCTCTCTCCCCCTGAATAATAAGGCTTGGATTCACAAAATGCAACATCAAGAGAGACATGTATAGTGCCAGTAAGTGGATCATAACAGCGATAACCCTTTTGGAATTTAGCATAACCAACAAAAATACACTTACGGGCACGGGGATCAAGCTTGCTGCGTTGAGACTTGGGAATATGGACATAAACTACGCAGCAAAACACGCGAGGCTCAAGGTTGGGTAACGACGGAAGTGAAAGAAGTTTCTGAAGTTTCTGTTGAGGATTTTGAAATTCAATCACCCGAGAAGGAGTACGATTAATAAGGTAGGCAGCGGACTTCACAGCTTCTCCCTAATATTCATGAGGTACATGCATGCCAAACAAATAGGCACATACAACTTCAAGTAACTGTCGATTCTTCCTTTCTGCCAATCCATTCTGTTGAGGGGTATACGAATTTGAGGTCTGATGTCGAATTCCATGAGATTGCATAAACTCCTACATAGGGCCATTAACATATTCTCCGCCATTGTCATATTGGAAAACTCGAATAGCTTGTTGGTACTTTGTAGACACTATCTTGTGAAAGTCTTTGAACATTGAACACACATCACTCTTGTTCTTCAATAGCGACACCTAAGTCATACGAGTACAATCATCAATGAAAGTTACATAATATCAAGCTCTAGAAAGAGAAGGGATCTTGGCAGGACCCCAGACATCAGAATGAATTTTCATAAACTGGATGGGACTTTTATTAAAACTAGGTGAATATGAAATTCGATGACTCTTAGCCAGTTCACATACATCACAACGAAAATCTGAATCACTAACAACCGAAAACAAATGAGGTTGCAATTTCTTAAGATAACTAAAAGATAAATGACCCAAATGACGATGCCACATCCATACTGTTGCCTTAGCATTCTCTACTCCATTGACCTGATTCACTTGTCCCAACAACTGTTGCTCTCCACTTTCTGTCAGATCCAAGTAGTAGAGTTTCCCCCTTCTAACATCATAACCAAGAATCCGCCAAGTCAGAATGTCCTGAAACACACAAAAAAAGGGATAAAAGGTCACAATACATGCTAATGCTAGAATAATTTGGCCGACAGATAGGAGATTATATGCCAATGAAGGAACAACCAACACAGAATCAAGGGTTAATGTGTCAGATAGGACAACAGAGCCTTCTCCGGTAACCGGAGTGGGAGTACCATCAGCAGTAGAAACAACATTTTGAGAGGAGGGTTTCAACGTTTTTAAAAGGCTAGGATCATTAGTCATATGGTCAGATGCAACTGTATCAATTATCTAAGAACTATTCATAGATACCTTACCCTTCATACCTGACTGTGCTACATTCACGGAGGCATTAGATGGTTGCTCTTCCTCTGTAGTAGCTACGACAGCTTTTCCAAGGTTCTTCCGCGGTTTCTTGGTGAATTCCCACCAATCAGGATAGCCAATTAATTATTCATAGCACCGTTGCTTGCAATGACCCACATCTCCACAGATCGGGCACTCTGTATTTGCATATGGATTTGTTTTACCCAGAGGGTGGCGTTGTGGAGGAGTTAAGAAGCCCGGAGGCGCATTAGATGGTCCATGTTTACGTTGGACAGCCATGACAGAGGACTCAGAGGCATGTCCCATTGCCTGCCTATTAGAATGCACCTTTCGAACATAGGCATAGCTTTGTTCCAAGTAAAATTTTGGGTCTTTGCGCAAGATCTCACCACGGACTTGATCATACTCTGAATCGAGTCCACTAAGAAACATGTGAACTCGCATTCATGCCATGGCAGTAGTCTCTTGAACAACAACAGCCACTGTGTTATTTTGGGAGGTCATACGCTAATCAATCTCTTGAAACATTCCCACCAATTCATTGTAGTAGGTAGGAAGAGTCCGGCCATTCTGTTTTGCTCCAAAACACTTCTTATTTAATTCGAAAATCCTGATTTCATCAGAATCATCATAAAAAATCTTCTCAACTGCTTCCCAAACATCTTTGGTTATTGGGAGTCGGATATACCGATTCATGAGTGATGGCTCCATGGAATCAATGAGCCAACTCTTCACTTTTTCATTGTCTGTGGCCCAAACTTCAAATTCAGGGCAATTCTCATCTAGTGCAGCTCTGGCTCCAGTGAGATAGCCGACCTTTCCTCGTTCTCCAATCCTCATCTTCATAAGAGGTGCCCAGATGGTGTAGTTGGATTCATTCAAGGCAACGCCTGTTGGAAACGCTGAATTATCTTGAGCGGTGGTATAATAATGGTTGGTGATTGGAGGCATGTTGTGGAGTGCAAGGGTGGCAGCGTCGTCTTCCATTGACCAGAAAGCAAAAAGGAACTATACGTGACCAAGCAAGGATGCAGCAGAGGGTCTTGTCGGCTAGGCTTTAGTCAAATTCTTCAAATGCTTAATTAAAGTCGGCTAGGCTTTAGTCAAATGTGTGCTAGGCTTAATTAAAGGTGTGCAGGAGGGCTTTGTCTGCTAGGCTTAATTAACCTACATGAGGACTTTGTTGATGCCGTGAAGATGACTTCCAAGAATTATTTTGCACTTCAAGATATTCAGGAATGGTTGACTTCAATGGTTTGTGATGTTTTTCGGCATTTAGGTTTCGGGTTTCAAAAGAATACAGTGCAAGTTCAATGGATTGAACCTGCTCTGATACCAAGTAGAAAATAAGAATACGATGTGTTTGTTATGCTTCAATAATATTCATCTCCAAATAGGAGGGTTATAAAGAGATACAAGAGTAATCCTAATAGGAACAAATCTCCTACAATTACACAGAATACGTATTCTACATGTACAAGGAAAGTAAATATTTACAGAATATTCTACATAAATATTTACAGAATATTCTACAAGTATCAAATATGAAAAACCAAAACACTTGGTAGCAAGAGATGTCAAGATGATGAGCATCTTTGGAAAAAAGAAAGGAGTACAACTCCTAAATGCAAAAGAATTTGAATACAATGAAATAGAACAGGAGATGAAAAACTCCGCAATTCCAAAATTAGATTTCAAACAAATCTATAAAAGAGGAAAGTTTGAATTGATGGACAGCCATCATTTCAAATTATTAGAATTTACAACTCCTTCCACAACATGAGAAATGGATCTCTTAATTATCACTCCTTAAGGAGTTGCCAGAGCGAAGGCAAAAAATTATCAATTTAAGCATGTTGGAGCAGTCAAAGTAGGCATAAAACTTCTTGCCCGAGAAGGCATAAACTGTTCAGTTCTATGTGTCTTACAAGACAATAGACTAGCAGATTTTCAAGCTAGTCTAGTACTGGGAACACTTAAAGCATCTTTATGCAATCAAGTGGCATATTTCAACTGCTTCCCAAATTTCTCAACAAGCTTGAAAGATGCTGCTCACTGTCTGCGACTGAGAGTTAATTAAGACAGATGGCATAACCATGAAAGAAAATATGCAAGAACTTGCAATAGTATACATAATATATTATAAACTGAAGAGTACCACAGCAGAACCTAAGACAAGGATATCAAATATCTCAGGTCTTACTACTGGATTTCTCACCAATCAGAAGAATCATTCACAACAAATTCATAAAGTTACATAGAATGAAGTAACTTTCCCTATTGAATGAAAATTATCTGGTCTAAAGAAACCACCAGAAAGTGCTAAAGCAGCAATTTATGAAAGTAGAAAGACTGGAGATATCAGTATAAAATTTGATGATCACAGGAAAAGTGATGTCGGTCCTGAGAATATCAAGATAAACCGAAATTTCAGAAGATGCAACAGTACTAGAGAAGCATATACTAGTGGCACTAAATTTGTTGTAGAAGAACCAACAGATCCTATCACTGAAGAAGAACTAGAAGTTGATCTAAATAGACCAATAAATATGCTTAGAGCAAAAAAGGTCTATGAACTCTATGATGAAGCAGAATCTTGCAAACATACTGAACGATTAGAACAACTAGTCGAAGAAATGAATATTTTCAAAATAGGAAAGGTAAGAAAAGTCTTTCCTTATCAAGATATAGAAATGGAAGACGGAGAAAGCTCCAATTCCAAAACTTTTATCATCAGAGAAAAGGAAAAACTGAAACTCCTTGTACAGAAAGCTCCTACAGGCAAAAAGGAAGAAAAAAATTTCTCAAAGATTTGTCCCAGAGGACAATATGCCGAGGGTGCCAATCACAAATTATAGTATATGACTAAATCTAGACAAAGCTCTAGATAAAAGAAAAGTTATTGACCAATGGGTAGATAGCCTCATGATGGCTGCTGCTGCTCTCTCACCCTTGGAAAATTTGAACCACCAGATCTTCAAGTATATTTTGAAACTACCCTCACTGCAGTAGCCAAGAAATATTACTTATCTTTCAAAGAAACTGCTAGAGGAAGAAACTGGTTAGAAGAAATAAAAAAACTCAAAATCACCATATGATTTTGCAGTACCCTTGTGAAGGAATTGTGTCCTAAAACAATCATTTTGATGTATTATTATTGTAATTATTATTAATCAAAAGGGCAAGTTTATTGTTCATTGCTTATATTTAATATTTGATTGAACAAGGTCCAAGGAATATGAGTTAAAGAGAAAGTAATCTAAAGAGTTAGATGTGTGAGACCTTTACTCTTTCACACTCTTATCCTAAAAGGTTCCTAGTCATAGGATTATCACTTGGACATTGATAATCCGGAAAGACTAGCACATACTATGTATGCTCAATATGGAGGATGATATGTCTCTTGTCATTTGTGTAGAGACACTAATACAAGTATGTGGGTGCTCTTAACTTAAGGAGTACACTGAACGCGATCATTAGAGTTCTTGTATGGAGTCTTACTTACATGTCAAACTTGAACTCTAAATTGCAATAATACAAATTAGTCCTTTGACCTGAGACACCATAGTTGTCTTATGAGTGAATGAATTATCTCTTGATGATGCAATAATATTGTGTCCCTTAATGGATATAATAGATGCATTCATTGGTATAATCAATTCGGTCATGGAGACATGTGAGTGTACAACAAGGAATCTCTATCCTTAAGTAAATAAGGTGTATGTTCAAAGATGTGATTCAATGAGTCTTTGGCCAAAGCATTGAATGAGATTTAAAAATGAGTTTTTTAATCACATTCTAAGAATCACATAAGAATGAAAATCACATTAGGGGATTGACATATCAATTCCATACCCCGATGATGTGATTTAGAACATCGTGTTAGAGAAGGACCGTATTGTATTGTAATTCCAATTGAATAGGTTCTTTGTCATTCTACATTAACTAGGGTAGTCATGATATGTTGCAAGACGTCACTCATGACTTGTGAAGTCCCCGAGGATTAATAAACATTTATTATCCTAATAACAAGGGAGAATCAAAAATGGAGTTTTTGATTCGTAAACAAAATAGAATGATTTCTATAAACTTCACTGCCTTGTTAATTAGAACCTAAGAGATCGCACACCATATAAGTGGATCCTTGAGATTGTATATGAAGAAGATTAAACAAGAGTTGGTTATGACCAAATAATTAATTAGATTTATTATTTGGACATAATTAGAATTTTCGGGTAAAACCCGAACCTATTGGGCCTAAACGATTGTCGGATTTTGGTGTGGACTTGGGCTTCACTAAATGAGATTTAAATGAAAGCCCAACACATTTTTAGTGCCCAATAACATGTATGGACCAGCCAAAATATTGGCTTTATGAAAGTCAATATTTTCTTTTAGTAATTGGAGTTATTTCCTATTATATAAAAGTGAAAGCATAGACATAATAATGGTAGCATCTCTACACCATTATTTTCAGATTAGAGAGAGAGAAAGAGAGTTCTCTCTTGGTCCATTTTTCAGAAATTAAAGGAAAGAAGAACACTTGCATAATTTCTTCTTTTCTTTCATCTTTCTTCATCTCTTGATTCACTTGGTGAAGATCCTTAGAGGCCATATATTTTTGTGGCTTTACTTGTTACATCAAGGAGGAGATTACAAGCACAAGAAGGAGTACAATAAGGAGTTCTTAATTCAAGGTGCTTCAAGGTGGAGGAAACACACACAAGGAGAGATCAAGGAGAGGAACTTTGGTGGTTCACTTGGATCGGATTAAAATCACGCTCCAAGGGTGAGTAGAACATAAACTCCCTCTTTGTTCTTCCTTACTATGCATGCTATGTTTATATACATATCACAATAAGACAAGATCATGGGTTAAAGGAATGGATTTTATGTTTAGTTAGTAGTTTAATTGTTAAACTTATTCCGCACTAATTAAAAAGTTTTGAAATCCATCCATTCCTTCACCTTGTACGATCAATTTTGTGGAGATCTGTCAAACCTGAGTGAAAAGGCTAAAGAAGCAGCCAAATCAAACATTATTCTCTCAAAATCTGTGACATGAGATATTTTGAAGAGTATCTAAATGAATTTCAAGAATACTATTGTACAATAGGTAAACTAGAAAACTCTGATCTAGTAAATCTGTTACACAAGAAACTTCCTGAACCATGGAGAACAGCTGTGAGAGAAAGCATAACTGAAAAACCAATTGAAAGATTTTCAGTTGGAGGAATTGCCGGCAGAATAAGGCAATTATTAAAAGAACAATGCAAAGCAAATCTTAGAGCAAAAATGGCCAAGAAACAACTCAAAGGAGTTGAAAACTTCTGCTATGGAATACTTGATATGCCCACCAACTGGGGATGTCATGAGTTCAAATTTCAAAAGAAGAAAAAGAAAAATATCACTCAAAACTATTCAGAAATAATGAAAACAAAAAAGATTGGAAGTTTAAGAAAAGCTCTAACTTCAAGAAACAAGATGGAGATCCAAAGAAGAAATTCTTCAAGAAAAAGAAGAATCACCAAACCAACCATCTGAATAAACAACCAGGCAAGAAAGCTTGCAGATGCTGGTTATGCAAAGCTGAAGGGCATTATGCTAATGAATGTCCAGGAAAAAATAAACGATCTACAAAACTCTATTTGAAGAATACGAGCCTATAGTAGAAACAGCAAATATGAAAAGCTATGAAATAGCTTATTCTGAGGAAGAAGATGATAACAGGTCAGTATACTCTGCTTGGTCTGAAGAAGAATCCACATCTGACTCTGAAATAGATTCTGAAATAGAATATCTAGAATCTAGAGAGATGAATGTTCTTAAAGTGAAAAAACTAGGAAGAAAGTAAGACAGAAACAATAATGTCTTCATATCAGGTCAACCCTGGTACATTCGTTTGTGACTACTGCCAATGTCATGAAAAGAATAGACTTCCTATGTTCTGTGAAGAGTCAAAAAAAATTTATCACAAAGAATGTTTCATAGCTGAAGCAAGAAGAAAAACAAAAGATGGCAATATAAGACAACTTGTGGAACAAGAATATGAAGAATATTTTTGTGAACAAAAAGAGAAAAAAGTAGAAGTTTTGTTCCAAGAAATTACTGAATCTTCCTCAGAAATAAAGGAAGAGAAGATCGATGAAAATATAGAACTGGTTGAACCAGAAAACATTCCAGAAGAATGTAAACCATTTGTACCACAAGAACAAGCTCAAGATGAGCTTCAACAATCTAAAGTCACCTCTACTAGTAGATATAGCAACTACATAGAGATTATATTGAAATTCCTTGATCACAGAAAATATCATCTACATGCATTTGTAGACAATGGATCAGGATTCACAGTTGCAAAAAGATTTGCAATTCCAGAAGAATTCTGGAAAGAAGATAATAAAAGAATAGCTACTGGTGTCCAGTTTGATGGAAGCCATTTAACCATGAAAAAGGTAGCTAGAGATGTTCATATCACCATTGGTGGAGGAACATTTATCATCAACACTCTTCGGCAATCAGAAGGCCAAGGGTCAGATTTCTTGTTAGGAAATGATTTCCTTCTCCAACAGAGATTTGTTCAAGATGAAGAAGTTATGGGCTTCAGAAAAGGAGACAAAATGTTTTGGGCGGATAGACTTACCCAAACAAAAAGTGTAGTAGGTCCAAACTATACTACTCAATATCAGAGATAGCAACGAAATAGTGGTGATCATAAGCCCTATAAGCCCAGATTTGAACTAGTGCTCCAAATTAAGCAACAAAAAGAATTGCTTATCACAGATTCTTTAGAAGAAGAAGAAGAAGAAACTAGCAAAGATGAATTCATCTATGAGCATAATCTCAAGCATTTTCAAAATAAACTTGAATCTCAGAAAATCCCTACTCTTGATAAAATCAAGAAAATGCTTGAACATAATATAGATGTCGACCCTCAGAAATTTTGGGAAAAAGACCCAATGGTCTGTGAATTAAGACTACATGATATGAATTCTATATGTCATGTCAAGGCAATTCCTCAATACAAAGAGGGAGATAAAAAAGAATTCAGAAAAGATACAAAAGATCTCCTGAATAAGAGATTAATTCAACCATCTACTAGCCCTCATCATGATCCAGCTTTCTACGTGAGAAACCATGCAGAAAATGTTAGAGGAAAAGCTAGAATGGTGATTGACTACAAAGATATCAATAAGAAGACCATTAAAGACGGCTATCAAATAGCTCAAGCAAGAGTGTTGATCAATCAGCTCAAAGGAGCTAAAATCTTTTCAAAATTTGATGCAAAGTTGGGTTTTTGGCAAGTCAAGATGCATCCAGATAGTATTCCTCTCACTGCATTTGGAACACCACAAGGTCATTACGAATGGTTAGTAATGCCCTTTGGCCTAAAACAAGCCCCTTCAATCTTCCAAAGAAAGATGGATGACATCTTCAAACATGTTGCTGAATTCTGTGTCGTCTACATCGATAACATCCTTGTCTTCTCCAAAAACAGAGAAGAACATATGAAACACCTTTATGAGGTTGTTAAGCTGATAATTCAGCATGGAATCATCTTAGTAGAAAAGAAAGTCTTTTTTATCCTAGATGAAGTTGATTTTCTTGATATAAATATCAAGAATGGAGTACCCCTCATCCTTGGAAAAATCTGGAAATTCCCAGATAAAATTTCTGATGCTAAAAGTCTAGAAAGATTCTTAGGAGTCATCAACTATGGAAGAGATTTCATTCCCAAAATCTCAGGACTAACAGTAATGTTATCTCCTAAAACAAGTTCCAAAAGAAAATGACACTTCACAGAAGATGATGAAAAAATTGTGAAGCAGATAAAATCCCTCTACAAGAATCTCCCTCCTCTACAACAACCAGAAGAGAATGATGGAATCATACTCCAAACTAATGCTAGTGATAATTTCTGGTCCGGTGTTGTTCTGGCAAAAATGCTTAGAACTAACATTGAAAAGATTTGTAAATTTTGTAGTGGCAAGTTCAGCCCTGCAGAACAAAATTATCCTACAGGAGAAAAAGAAATCTTAGCTGTCAAGAAAACAATTTTAAATTCTCCAGCTTTTCTAGGAAAACCTTTTACTGTACGCACCGATTGTGCTAGAGTAAAGAATTTTAAAAATTTTAAACTTGATAAAGCTGCTGATAGAGGAAGATTAGCAAATTGGCAATTATTTCTTAACCAATATGATTATAATGTTGAATTAATTGCAGGAAACAAGAATTATCTTCCAGACGGCCTAACCAGAGAAATGGCAATATTCAGCCGACGAGATGGCGATGAAGGTCACAATCCTAGAAACAAAAGAACAGGAAAAGAACCTAAAAATGTTGAGGAATCCAAAGAAAAAATCCTCAAAAGATTTTTGCTAGGTCCAAAAGGACTAGCTATAACTGATCAATCCCAGGGTAAATGATTGGCTAGCCCGTCTCAAACGACAGACGGTAAAGGCTCATTAAGACTGTTTAAGGTTGTTGCTTTGCCAAAAAGCAAAATAGCTCCATCTGGAGTTATAAATGTCTTTAATTATGAATTAAAAACCTTTGAAGAATCTGTGTTTAGAACTGGCAGGAGATTAGCATACTACTAGAAGACTATTTTAGATAACCTTTTATATGCTTTTCAAGAAAGAAACAGTGGACTCATGTTCCTAGCTTTGTTTGCCCTAGCTAAAGAACTCCATGAAAATGTCAGACCACAGTTTGAAAAATTTTATGAAAATACACAGCAGAGTGTTGTCCATGCCAGAATGAAAAAATTCAGTATCTTGAAGATCCTAAAAGTGCTAAAGTTCCTGTTTTAGCACTAAAAGAATCAGATTGGTTCGACTTCCATAACCTTATCGGAAGTCATAATTCTGACTCATGTCTTCCTCCAACTCTCTTCATTGTTCCTGGACCTTATGTTGGAAGATACGTAATCAATGTTCAGTGTGAACATCCTCAAGAACACAAGCTCTGACTTGTTGAAAATGATTTTGTCCATAACCTCTGGACTAAAACCAATGATGATCTCAAGGGACTGCCACCCATCATAGTTAACACAGTCAAGAATGTTAGAAAAAATGACTGCATCCTCATATTGAAGTTCAAATCTACTCCACCAGAGTGGATTCAGAAGAAAAATGGCGAGGTTGACTATATTTCTCCATACCATTATGTGAGAATTATTCAAGGGAAGTATCTTCACCCTGCATGCGTTGGATACAATGGCCAACCAAATTCTAGTATTCCCTGGATGAAGGCCATGTCTTTAGAATATATCAAGAAGATCATCGAAGAAGACACATAAAATACATTCCTGGCAGCAGGAGAAAAAGTTATTGTTACTACATATGATCATCCTGAGGTTATTAGCAGTGACCTTTTTCTTTCTCTGAAGAAAAAAGAAATATATTCCACATTAGCCTGCTTTTAGTGGATCGAAAAGATTGAAAATGACAAACACTACAAGATGTATGAAGATACAGACGTGGAAGAAAATGGAACCAAAGCAAGGATGGAAAGCAACTCTTTTGTCCTTGGCCATAATTCTGAAACAGATGAAAACATGTGAAGCAGCAGGTGTAGAAAACACCGAAAGCAACTTTGGCCTTTTCCTAAAAGATGCTTTTGCTTTTCAAAAAGATGAAGGTGAAAAATATTTCACCTAAAAGAATTTTCTTTTCATCAATCGACCTCAATCATCCGGAGCACTCACGAGAGCATAAAATAATGGAGTTGTGCGGTACATTTTAATGTTTTGAATTCTAGTTTGAGTTCCGCTCCCTATATAAGGAGCCTTAGTTTCAGTTTGTAAGGCATCAGAAAATTGAGCAGAAGAGTCTTCTCTCAAGAAGTAAGAAAGCCATAGTAGCAGTGTGCTCTTTCCTTCCTGTCTAGTGTGGAGTGGTGTGCTTTCTTTTTCAAGTAAGTATCTGTAATCGTTCTCATGGATAGATAAACAACTTTTTAGCTGTTTATCTAAGAATGAGGCTCTGAATTCATAGTTTGTAATTATGTTTGAATAGTAATTATGTTTGAATAAATAATTTCAGATTGCTCATCCACTTCATCAATATTTCAGTTTTACGTACGTTGTTGTTTTATATCTGTGTTCAGCCTTAATCCTGTACTATTTTCAAGTTCAGATTTTCTGTTTCTTAGGAAGATTTGCTTCAACTTAAGATAAAAACAAACAGCAGCGATTCCGCCTGTTAAAGTGACCGTTAGGCGGGGGGTTCTTGAGTTTTTTCCCTCTTGCAAAGTATTCATTTTTCAGTTCCTTTTTTCAAAATACTTCAATTGGTACGCGCAAGAAATAAGCCAATTCAGCAGCTTTTTGCTCAATTTCTCGTGGAGTCAAATTCTCATCAGTACGCGTCAAGGGAATGACCCCCTAGCCTCTGATTTCCATATAAGGACTTGACGAACAAAAAGACCCTCTTTATTTTCTATTTTGATGGACTGAATATCTTTCATAAGGAATCGCAGAAATATGCGACGGTTTTTTTTCCAGGAAATCCCCAACGAAAAATACACACTATGCCTTCTTTTATATCAAATCGATCATAACCACTACTTACATTCCACAAAATTGTGCACCACAAGTAGGAGCTAATAAAACTTGGGCATGTTGAGGGCTAGTTTTGTTTTTCTCAAAAGTTTGAACAGGTTTTTCTAAAAAGTAAGTATATTTTGAACCTAAAAGTTAGCATATGATACAATAGGCACTACCCTTATAAGTCTTTTTCCCTAAAGTTTGTGTAATTGGCAAAATACCAACTTGTTGGATTGATTGAGCAAAATACATAGAGATTTTGGGCAAACGGGCAAAACCCCTTAGAAAAATTGTTTGGCCTGGTTTGGCAGTCTCTCTTTGTGTCATCCATAAATTTTACATAAATTTTGCCCATCGAATAAAGAACAACTTAAAAGACCATATGATCTGAGTATGGTGCAGGATCGACAATACTACCGACATAAGCTAAGCCGCAAAACACTATTGACTTGTTCATGTTTCATCTATATATAACATGGAGAACTTTAATTTTTCCAATGGAGTTCATATCCCACCCACTTTTTTCAATGTTTGATCTGAGTATGTGTCATGATGATACCTACCCACCAACTGGTACAGTCGTGTAGATCCCACTCTATATAAACCATGGAGTAATTGGCGAATTTCGTACAGAACCCAAAAGCAAAAACAAAGCTTTTTTACAACCATGGCTCAAAACAATGTGTTTCTCCTCTCCCTTCTCATAACACTTGCAGGCCTTCATGCCGCCCATGCAGTCGACTACACTGTCACAAACAACGCCGGATCAAGCGCCGGGGCTGTCCGATTTAACAGAGACATCGGAGCAGACTACAGCAAGAGAACCCTTATCTCCACGGCCAATTTCATATGGAAGATCTCCCAGCAAAGCGCAGCAGCAGATAGAAAGAGCGTATCCAAAGTCAGCTTGTTTATTGACAACATAGACGGCGTGGCGTATACTAGCAACAACCAGATTCATGTTAGCGCCAGCTACATAGCAGGCTACTCCGGTATAAACGAAAACACGCTCTCAGTGTGTCATTCATTCTGGACTCGAAAACAAATATATTTTATTATTTCCAAACACTGAGCATTTCTGTTTCTTTTGCTAACGTCGATAGTTTTATACCATGTTCTCTCAGGCGACGTGAAAAAGGAGATAACGGGTGTGCTCTACCACGAATCGACGCACATATGGCAGTGGAATGGCAATGGTAAAGCCCCAGGTGGGTTGATTGAAGGAATTGCAGACTTTGTGAGGTTGAAGGCTGGGTATGCACCGAGTCACTGGGTTAAGCCAGGTCAAGGGGATAGGTGGGATCAGGGTTATGATGTTACTGCTAGGTTTTTGGATTACTGTAATAGTTTGAAAGCTGGGTTTGTTGCAGAGTTGAACAAGAAGTTGAAGACTGGTTATAGTGTTAACTACTTTGCTGATATTTTGGGAAAGAACGTTAATCAGCTCTGGGCTGATTACAAGGCTAAGTATGGCAAATAGAGATGGTCCTATATATAGCTACCTATAAACTAACGATCGAAATAAGGAAAATAAGAAATGATGTAGAATTTTATCAGATAAATAAATTCCATCGATCAATAAATATGCACGAAATTATTATTAATGTGGATTGTAGATTAACAAATGCATCTAGCATATTATATTAGCAGACTGTTGATGTGAATCATACATGTGCAAAAGTTCTCAAAGTATGGCAGGAATGAGTTTGCATAGTAATTAACTGCAAGATGTTAGACATTGATCGATCTATGACTATGTTCGATGGAGTGGTTGTGTGACTTGTGTCACTGCATTTATTCTACAAAAACTTATCACAAATTAGAGAATCCCAGCTTATATTATCTTATTTATGGATGAATCTTTTGAGCTAGCTCTAAAAGCATACTATTAACTATTCTACAGTTGTATCTGAAGTTTCTGAGGCTCTGAAATTTCTGAGGCTTTAAGTGAATCATAAAAATATGATCCACGACTTTTTCTAAAAACTACATCCAGTTTTTAAAGAAGCGTACCATAGATTGGAAACCTAAGATATTTTTTTTTTTTAGCAAAGAGTATTTGGGAGGGGGGGGAGCCAGGACCCCCCGGCCCAGGAACTTTATGATCGACCGTTTGCCCCGATTACCCGAGTCAGGCCTTAACAGGAGCTCAACTAACATCTGAGTCCCGAACCGGTTACCATAGATTGGAAACCTAAGATAGTTGTCTCCATTTGCTATTCCAGATACGACCTTTAATTTGCATATTTGACACAAAAGTTGGGATTTGGGGGTCCTTCCTATTATCGAGCCCACTTAGAATAAAGAGAATTTTGGCGTCTTTTTCTTAACCGCTTGTTAATGCTGCTATAATAATAGATAAAACTAAATCTTATCCATATGCAGTCTTGCACAAGTTCATTTAAAACAGTTTTCCACGGACCGAAATCTTCTGTCCCCATTTCCCTATCCCCACCCTGTCCCTTCATTCTGATTGGTTAACAAGGATTAAAAAATGAATATAAAGATTAAAAAATTAAACAAAAGTTTAAGATAATAATTTTTTAATCTATATCAACCAATCAGTGAGGAGGGACACCTATCCCCATCTCATTTGGGGACAGAGGATTTCCTGCCGTTTTCCACCACCGCGACATTCCAAAATAAACAAGAGAAAAGAGTTCTTGTGGTGCTGGGAGGGATCGAGGACCACCACGTACAAGTTCACAACGGGCTGTTGCGGCTCAGAAGTCACAAATGAGTACTATTAGACGATGATGATAGATCTGAATTATTTTTCGATCGGTTGGGAGCTGGGGACAAAGACATAACTTTCAAAGAACAACAAACTTGACCATTTGTTAATTCGGAACCTTTCAAATTCTAATCAATTCTGTAATCACCTTGAAGTTGCCTCAACCTAGCAATTGGATAGAATTAACTCATTATCCTGCTTCTTTTCTTTCATTCCACTAAATATCCAAGTTCAACGAGAATGTAGGTACGTATTTGATTTTGGTTCTTCAACTTTCTTGTGGAAAATAATTTCAATTGAAGGGTAAATGTACGTTGGAAAATAATGGAGGCACCTTGACTTCTGTAGAATATTTTTTAGAGTCATGTTACATTTATCCCTTATGTATCGATCACTATAACTTTATCATTTGGGAGTTTCATTAAGCTTTATCATTAAATTAATTAGTAGGTCATTTTAGTGCATCGAATGCTACTGCACCGATGAATTGGGTATGTTTTGTTTCATAGATGGAGAAGGAATATGTGACAAGTATACGGAGGAGCTTGTTCTCCTTATTTTCATCTTGCTTAATTAAGGTCACTTGATCGATATGTGCCTGGCTTTGTTTCATGCTGCTGATTTCTTGTATGTCATACTCATAGATAGGATTGGTGAGATGTTTCAAAATCCTACATTAGGATAGGATTGTTGTGTTTAATTATGCAACACTAAATATCTTATTCGGGACCTTAAGACCATGCTAGCCGTCTCAATTATCTAATATTTTAAAAAGTCAAAAAGTAAAATATGGGAGCCCGGCGCCCTCCCAACGCTAGCCACCTATATACGGCTAGTTTCTCAGTGCGGCTTTCATGCTGCTGTTCATCATTCTTCTCAAGTCTCGACGCCTGCCGACGAGTTTATTTTTGGCCATTGACGTCGCCTTATACCAAGGGAGTGTGCTGTGTGCAACACTCGAGTGACATATATATTCGTCGTTCATTTATGGCGGTGTATGTTCGTTGTCCTCTTGCAGGTTCGGGGTGGTGGGGGGTGTGACTTGCGATGCCAATTGCTCGGAGGGGAGATGGGTTCCCATCTCTTCATATCGACGAAGGTTGAGACCAGATCTGATGCTGCTGGGTTGGTCTTCTTAGTTGCTATTGGGTTTTGATGACGTCGATCAATTTGGTTCCAACTTCCGGCCGGATTCGGCAGTGAAGGAGCATGGGCTGCTGGGGGAGATGAGTTCTTAGGCCGACCCTTTAATTTGGCATTGGGTCTATTTTGGGCTAGGGCTTTTTAACGAGGATGCATTGTCACTCTTACTTATTACTTAATGCTTATGGTAGTTTTTAGCCTACATTCTATAAAGTGTTTTCACACAGTCAAACTTGGTTAAAGAGGATCTCCGGTATCACAATTGAACACGTAGACAAAGAAATACTCGTCTAGTTAATTTTGTGTAAGAATACTCGGCATAGTCTTGTAGGCTTATATTCAATGTAAGCTTCATTGTACTAGTGGATGGTACTGGTTTTCTTTTTACCTTCTTGGCCATGATATAGGGGCTCAAGTAAATGTGCCATTGTGGTCATGTGATTAATGACATGTCTTCATCTTGTCAAAAAAAAAAAAAAAAAAAACAGGAAAAAAAAAAAGGCCATGTAGCTCACTAATATTTTGTCATGTTTTAGTACTCTTTCTCTGTTTGTTATTAATAATTAGATTTTTAGAATTTCTAAAGATCATTAGTGAGGTTTCATGTTTATTATTCTAAACATTATTTCTTGAGTAATTCGTGCAAAATTTTTGGTGCATGTAACACCCATGTCTCCCGCATATTGTGTATAATCCTAGAGCTACCTTCAACCATTACACTAGATAGCTTGTCTTCCATTACACCAAATGCTTCACCCTTATACAGCCTTAAATTGTCCCATATGACTCACAAAGGACAACAATAACAAGATTTTCAAGTCATAATCTCTGGTAATTGACATTATTTATAGCTAGCTCTTTGACAAGTATTAATGGATTGGCTTACATAAAAAAAGAAATTGAATAGAAATTAAAACTTCAAAAAAGCAAAAAAAAAAAAAAAAGTATGAGAAAAAAGAAGAAGTATAGTATGAGAAGTAAATACATAGGGTTCATTCCAACCATTGTAATTCAAAAGTCACTTTCCTATTATTTTCAAGATAATCAAAGAACCTGGATAAATCCTTGTCATAAATCTCGTGACCATCTTTAGTACCATAGCTTTGAATCTCAGTAGACTCTAAGCAATGCCGCCAACATTTGACTTGGTTTTCTCTACAGCATGAAGGATTTTCTCCATTACACGTTAACTGCTCGTATATCACCTGAGATATTGCAGAAAACACTTGATGATATTGATCACTGCAATTACATAGTCATGCATACATGCATACATGTATATAATATTAAACAACCCTAGCTCGTTTTATGTATCGCAATTAACATCAAAGAACCTTCATTACTGGGGGAAAAACCATTGCTTGTGCTTTCACTCTAATAGACGGCGGTTCCCTTACTGATACTGATATGAGTTTTGGATGACAAGTCCAAAGTAATCCCTCAACAAGAGAGCTATAATCTTGATCCAATCGAATATTTTCCAGCCACAAGTGCATCAGATTACTCAAGTTCAAATGTGGCCTGATAAAGATGATGAGTTTGAAGATTTCCAAGTGCAATCGTGTACCTAATGTTGGTGCTTTCAAATTCTATAAAAAAATTCTTGAGCTTATGTAATCCACAAACTTGAAGATGATAACTGTGGTCGTAATGGCAATCGATGAGTTCCAAAGTCTCAAGAGAAGGGCATTTAGAGAGGAGGTCCCGAGTTACATCAACCCCCTCAAAATAAACATTTGCTAGACGAAGCTATTTCGGGCAACTGAATATCGTGTCGTCCTTGGGAATCAACAAGGTTTTGTGCAAAATACAATTACTTAACCTAAGTACAACTATTGATGTTAGTAGGAGGGAAGTTCCATTGGATTACCTTTTCTCTATGCGCTCACATTGGCATGACTTTCTTCCGAATTAACTGGCTCAATGCTTCCTCTACATATTTCCAAGTCCTTCTTTGTAGTGGGAGCACTAGGTCTAGCTCTTTGATGAAGTTTCCAGTGACGAGGACCAACTTTATCCAACGGTCAAGTTGATCAATGACTTGCCTCTCTGAACTGTCGCTGTCGAATTGGAGCCTTGGGGGGGGGGGGGGGGGGGAGGGAATTCTCAGCCTAAAGTATTGAATCATCCTTTTTCGATGTTGAAGTATTTTCAAGGATTCCTCGTCAACACTAGTTATAAACTTCTCTTTAGATATTAAATTAACTATCTTCACTTCGTCTTCTTCTTCTCTTTAGATATTAATGTTATCTCTTCCATCCAATCTGCCGTTAACTTTGCCTACGTGGCTCATTCTTATAGGATGACATTCATCTCCCAAAAAAAAAAAAATTAATAGGCAAAGTTAACGGCAGATTGGATGGAAGTACCATATGGAGAAACATAGCAATAGTTCAGGTACGACGAGGGTAGCTAGTTTTGAAAGTTTTGGTACCAAAATATGCATTGGACCATAATTCAGGTACCATTTGAGGATTATTCCCTTTGGTAACGGTACAATACTTCAGGTACCATTTGGAGTAAAAAAAAATTCAGAGGTACTAAAAAGTACCTTTCAAAATAATTCAGGTACCATTTGGAGTTTTTACTCAATAATTATTGGGTAAATGCATGCTATTGTAATTAGCGTAAAGAAACTAAGGAAGAAGGTGCGGGCCGGGACAACTGTTTGGTTTGGGGGTTACAATAGAAGACTATATTTGGGCTTCTGGGCTTATGGGATTGGGATTTTTCTTATTTTGCATGCCCATGTAAAATTTTGGATTTTAGGCCTGCATTGATTCTAAGTTCAAAATTGGCTACTAAAAATATAATGGGCCATATGTACTTCCACAATCTTTCACACCACATCTAATCTTGCAATTCCTAAGAGCGTGATTGTGGCATAATGATTGGTAAGACAAAACCAAAAGTTAAATACAAGATCGAAAATTGTTGCTCAGTACCATTTGGTCTAGTGGCATAGTCTATCTTTCGTAAGTGGAATGTTGTTAGTTCAACTCACGAAAGACTAGTTGTAACATTTGAGTTGTTTATCTGATAAAAAAAATAGATCGAAAAATGTTTCTGGCCATTAAAACCCATCATTTGTATTTTCGAATATTAAATGTTACCATATTATTTTTGTATTGGGCCACAAAAAGTACGCAAAAAATCTTTAAGATTATGGTAAAAAAAAAAAATTTCTATCGCTAGTTTGCTATTGCATATGGCCTGTATTTTTTTTTTTTTTAAAGGATGGCCTGGAATTATATGATCCTCGAGGTTTGTAGTTTTATAGTGGAATGCTATCGCTAGTTTGCTATTGCATATGGCCTGTATTTTTGTTTTGAAAGGATGGCCTGGAATTATATGATCGAGGTTTGCAGTTTTATAGTAGAATGTCGACTTCCATCCGAAAAATTCATTGGGTCAGAAGAGCTTAGCCCAATACGTACAGCTCTTATATACACAGACACAATTACATGGAACATTAAGAGAGCTAGGGTTTGATTGCCGAAGAACAAAAACAACAAACAAACATAGGGTTTAAATTAAAACGATGCGACGGGAGCTGTCCTTTGTTTAGGGTCGATCACATCATAAATAAGTTACATAGATGAAGGAGGATATGGATCGAATATCACAGTTGCCGGAAGCGATTATGGAGCACATCCTCTTCCTCTTGCCCGAGGACACAATACGTATGAGCTTCTTGTCTAGGGCATGGAAAGCTCTATGGAACTCACTGCCCGTCTCTAATTTTGATTTTGGCATTAACCCTAATGATGATTATGATGGATTTCCCTTTCAAAAATGTGGTGAAGAAGATCACCCACAGAACACCGAGTAGTCCCAGGTGCAAGGAGATTGGAAAGAGAGGAGAGTACATGCAATGGTTTCAGGGGAAAATCAAGCACCAAGAACAAGAGATTGAAGTCCTAGTGAGCAAGATCAAAGGAGATAAAGGTTTTAACGTATATACCAAGGAGTTCGATATACCTTAAAACCTTTATCTCCTTTGATCTTGCTCACTAGGACTTCAATCTCTTGTTCTTGGTGCTTGATTTTCCCCTGAAACCATTGCCCGTACTCTCCTCTCTTTCCAATCTTCTTGCACCTGGGACTACTCGGTGTTCTGTGGGTGATCTTCTCCACTACATTTTTGAAAGGTAAATCCATCAATCTTGACCTTGGAGATGGCTGTTGAGATGAAAAAGGAGATGGCGGTTGAGATAAAAGAGGAGATGACCGTTGAGATGATGGTCCGGCCATTGGAGATAGCTGAAAAGAGAAGAGAGCGAGAGAGCGAGAGAGAGTGAGCGTTCTGATGGAGGAACTTTAGCTAAGGCTTTGCAAATGTATGCATGTGATGGTCTTTCTACTTTGGCCTACCTGCATCTCTTCTCATCTTCCCTTACGTTTTGCATTTTAAGGTAACAATTAATGTGTACCTTTTCTGATCTTACTTTTGCAGAGACCCAGCTAGCAGCTGGCCATAGTCTTGATGGTTCTAGTTTTCACTTGAGGGCAGATAATAATTTCAAAATGAGAGAGAGAGAGAGAGAGAGCATGCGTTTAAAAATTAACTTTCAGATACAAGAGTGAACACTACTTTTAATCACTCTTGATAAAATTATAAGGAATAAAATGCATAGATATGCAGAACCTCATGTACAAACATCAGGTCTGAATTAAAGCAGTACAAAGTATAGTATTAGACACGTAACTAGCTACTCTAGACTTAATTGATTTTTTTTTTTTTGGTAAACTAGACTCGATTGATTGATTGCATGAATTAGAAGTACCAAACTGATTTTGTGATAAAAGGGAGACAAGAGAACAAGATAATAATTTGAGAATCTTAAATCATACACTTAAGGCCAATAATTTCCAATAGCAGAGCTTACTTATCAATGCTTAATGGGTTATGGGTAGTCAATTCTTACTAAAAGCGTGCATGAACTACATCTACATGCATGACCATTCTAGTAATATATTAATGCATGCATGTCATGAAACTAACAAAGTAACAGCACATCCATTACCAAAAAAAAAAAAATTTCAATCAAGGACGTACAGATAATAATTTCAAAATGAATGAATGAATGAATGAGAGAGAGAGAGAGAGAGAGAGAGAGAGAGAGTTTTAGTTCTTTCTGTTTGGATAAGCGATCGATGAGGTGGGTATTTATCAACTAATGGTACTGGAATTTTGCAGTTCCTTTACCACAGAAGGCTTCATATCTAGATGCATGCAATTATAATAACGAAAGAGAAAAACTCATATATGATTTTATAGTATGCCTTCAGCATTGTCATGTGATTTTTTTTTTTTTTTACATTTTAGACAAACATTATGACATATATGACTTCACCACTAAATGACTATAGAAGATAGAGGAAAATTTAATAATAAAAAAAAGACAGAGGAAAATTCATAATCCATACCTAAGTTGGAGTTGAAGTTATTTCAAATCTTAATTAAACTGGATACTTATATATGTATGGGGGTGTCACACTGTCACCCTCCTCTCTAATTGCTTACTTAGCCGTAATTCATATGACACAAATTTTGCCTCATAGGCGCAGATCCTTTCAAAGAAATTTATTAATTCTTGTAAATTTTTAGTAGCCCCCACTTTGACCATTTTCAGATATTTCAGTGACTAGAAGGGAAGCTCGGGGATGAGATGGAAATTGAGAAGGTAAAATGGTCAAAGATATTTCAGACCTTTTTCAGTTGAGGTTTTGTAGTGGCCGGAACCAACCTGAAATTGCATTAAGAACCTAGCTAGCGATCAGTGCTCTCTCCGCCGCATCTCATAGCCCCGCTACATTTTTTAAAGAATTAAATATTGTTTACTCCCTATACTTATAGGGTTTCATCGTTTCAGTCCCTGACCTTCGAATTTCACCTAAAAAGTCCATTAACTCTCAATTTCCTCCCAATTGGTCTATGCCGTCAAAATTTTCTGTTAAAGTTGCTGAAATGTCTATTATGCCCTCACTTATTTTTAAATTTTTTTTTTTCTCTCTCTCTTTTATTTCTTTTTTTCATTTCACCTCTTGAAGGTCAGTGGATTGGAACCATCTTGATGAGGAGATGAATAGAATGAGGCGAGAGAGCCGAAAGAAGAAGAGGTAAAAAGAAAAAGAAAAAAAAAAGAGTGGAAGAGATTTTTTTTTTTTTTTTAATAATTTAGGGTATAATAGACTTTTTAGGGGAATGTAACGAAGTTTTTGACGGATACTTGACGGCAGGGACCAATTGGGAGGAAATTGAGAGTTCATGGACTTTTTAGGTGAAATTCGAAGGTCAGGGACTGAAACGATGAAACTCTATAAGTATAGGGAGTAAGCAGTATTTAACCCTTTTTTAAATCCTTTCTTTTCCCTAAAGATCAACAAACATCAAATTCTTTTAGATGTGCTAGCTATTCGGAAAATCGTCGTTAGCCGTGGACTACAAAGTTAAATAGAAAACTAATTAAGGGAATATAATATCGATGAATATACATAATATATATAGACTTTCTACATTAAGGTTAATTTTAAAAAAAATTACCGACACTCTCATTTATAATATAAAGCTTGAGTAAGTCTACTCATCTTAAGGTAATAAATACTCACTTATAAAAAAATGCCTTTGTCATCTGACCTAGCCGCTCTGCTAGGGTTTCCTCGTCGGCCCTGTCGTCTTCGACAAAATTCCAAATCTATGGCTATTGCCACAAACTCCCCCTTCTCCGGCGTGTCATGCCTTGCTTTAGGGTGCGCTGCAGGTCGTTTCTCTTTGCTTTTCCTTCTCCTTGGACTCGCTGTTAGCTATTTTGATGGAGGACTGTTTGATCCGGGTTTGGCTCTTGCTTTGATTCCTGATGGGTCGGGTGATGGAGGATCTAGGGATAAAGCAATTGATCCATGGAGGTGGAGGGGTTTTCTACCCTCTGGTATTCGCGTCAATGGCAGCCTAACAACCTGCTTGAGTCCAGACCATCCTCGAGGGCCAGTCACGGCTGGTGTTGCTGGAGTTGATCATGGCAGCAATCTGGTGTTGGTGAAGGACGGCGTTCTGGCTCCGTCTGGGAGTGGTTGGCATCGGCTTGGTCGTGGTGGCTTCTTGTACCAGTGCTTTACGGCGGCGGCCCAGGTCGGAGGTGGTGGTAGTGCAGGTGTCACCCATTGGGCCGCGTTAGATCGGAGCTCTACCCCTAGCTTTTGGGCTCCTGGCTGTGGGCTTTTTGGGCTCAGGTATCTTTGGGTGTGGGCTGCCACTATGCTTTGGGGTTGCTGGATTAGGGTGTCTTGGGCCCTAATTACATGTTGCTTTGTTTTTTCAGATGATGGAGTTGAGGGTGCATTTTCATCCTCTTCTCCTAGTGCTCTTTAATTTCTTCTTCAGGTCGCAGGAATTATTAACTCTGTTGTTCTTTTAAACCTTCGGAGTTCTTAGTTCTTGTTTAGAATAAAAGTGCGTAACTTTAAAAGGTGGGTGTACTTGGGGTATTTGGCTTCTTATTCTATCTTTAGAATAGGATTTTAGAGTACTCTGTAAACGGCGTTTTATGACTACCTTTAGGGGTACGTTGTTTTTGTACTGCTTGCTAAATTATAATGAAGGGATGACCTTTTTACTCAAAAAAAAAAAAAAAAAGTCTACTCATCTTATATATCATTCTTAATATATGATTCCTATAAAACTTCAGTCGAATCAAAAACCCTTCAACTATTTGATCATCCACTTATTTCATATAATAAGAGAAATCTAAAATATTAATATTCCGATTATTCCACCCTCTTCTCCTCCCTCGCACGCGGAGACGTCACATTATTGTGACAAAAAGCAAGCATGATACAATGCTATTCCAATTCCACTACAACAGAAAGTCTTTTTAGCGACCAAGTTTTTTGCGAGGAATTTATTTTCCTTAGTAAATGTCACTTTTTACGAGGAAGATTTCGATTCCTCACTAAATGTCATTAGGTTTTCTGCGAGAAACATATTTTCCTCACTATACACCACTTTCTACGACAAATATTTTTGTTCATCACTAAAAGTGACCATAGTTTGGTCTTCTAAATCATCATGTTATTAGCGAGGAAATATGAGACTAGGGTGAGGAATTTTTTCATCGCGAAAACGACATTCAACGAGGAAATATTGATTTCGTCGTTATTAGTTTGGCGGAAAATTATGTAAAACCCGCCAAATTCAATGGTGACAAAATTATGGATTCCTCGCTAAAATCCCGTGTTTTACGATGAACTATTTCCTCGTGAAAATAAGCAATTAGCGAGGAAATAAAGATTTCGTCGTTATTAGTTTGGCGGAAAATTATGTAAAACCCGCGAAATTCTGGTGACAAAATTATGGATTCCTCGCTAAAATCTCGTGTTTTACGATGAACTATTTCCTCGTGAAAAGAAGCAATTAGCGAGGAAATAATGATTTTGTCGTTATTAGTTTGGCAGAAAATTATGTAAAACCCGCCAAATTCAATGGCGACAAAATTATGATTTCCTCGCTAAAAGCCCGTGTTTTACGATGAACTATTTCCTCGTGAAAAGAAGCAATTAGCGAGGAAATAATGATTCCGTCGTTATTAGTTTGGCGAAAAATTATGTAAAACCCGCCAAATTCAATGGTGACAAAATTATGGATTCCTCGCTAAAATCTCGTGTTTTACGATGAACTATTTCCTCGTGAAAAGAAGCAATTAGCGAGGAAATAATGATTTTGTCGTTATTAGTTTGGCGGAAAATTATGTAAAACCCGCCAAATTCAATGGCGACAAAATTATGATTTCCTCGCTAAAAGCCTGTGTTTTACGATGAACTATTTCCTCGTGAAAAGAAGCAATTAGCGAGGAAATAATGATTTCGTCGTTATTAGTTTGGCGGAAAATTATGTAAAACCCGCCAAATTCAATGGCGACAAAATTATGGTTTCCTCGTTAAAAGCCCGTGTTTTACGATGAACTATTTCCTCGTGAAAAAAAAACAATTAGCAAGGAAATACCGATTTCGTCGTTACTTGTTCGGCGGAAAATTATGTAAAACCTGCCAAACTCAATGGCGACAAAACTATGGTTTCCTCTCTAAAAGTTCGTGTTTTGTGATGAACTATTTCCTCGTCAAAAGAAGCATTTAGCGAGGAAAATACACTTTCCCAGTTATTAGTTTGGGAAAAAATTGTGTCAGGCCAGCCAAATTCAACGGCGATAAAACTACAAAATCCTCATTAAAAGTTTGTATTCTACAAGGAACCATTTCCTAGTAAAAGAAAAAATAATTAGCAAGGAAAAAACGATTTTGTCGTTATTAGTTTGGCGCAAAAATTGTATAAGACCCCCCAAATTCAATGGCGACAAAATTAAGATTTCCTCCTCGACTAGATTTTCCTGCCTCGGCCGGATATTTCTACCTAAATGAGATATTCTTGTCTCGACCGAATATTTCCTCCTCGACCAGATTTTCTTGCCTCAACCGGATATTTCCTCTTCGACTAGATATTCCTGTCTCGACCGGATATTTTCACCTCGACCAGATATTTTCGTCTTAACCGGATATTCCCTTCTTGACAAGATATCACCACCCTAACAAGATATATCTCCTCCCACAAGATAAGAAGTCTCCTTTATTAAGATACAATCCCTATAACATATAACATGTTATGAATTTTTCCTATTCCTATTATTTGAAGGAGCTTTCACATCGATGATCAAATTATAATTTATCAATTTCCATTAGATTAAGGAGTTTTTACATTCATAATAAATTAAGGGTAAATGCTCTATAAGAGGTACACGGACATGTGCTACAATTAACATTACTAATGAATGACATGTCATAATATGATGGACCTCTCTACAATTTAGGTAGGCCTCATCAACAGGCCGGGCCGGGCCTTACTATATTTTTAAATAGTAGCGGGCCGGGCCGAGCTTTATTGTAAATCGAAGGATCCAAGCCCGTCCATATAAAGCGGGCCTTGCAGGCTTTTTCGGGCTTTTGCGGGCCGGGCCTTGCGAGCTTTATTTACAAATAAATCTTTAAAGACACTAATTTTTTTATAAACTTATATTTATATATCATACACTCCAAAGAGCAACGTCTATCAATTCAAAGAAAATAAAAAAACTAACCGTTGATGTGATCATTACAATAAATTATGAGTGTGGTAAAAAATTTAACCAATTTCACCATATTTTCGAATCCGATCGAATTGGTCAACCGTTGTCACTTCTATGTCTTCTTGGTTGACCGATGGCGTAACAACCGCGAAACGTGCTTATTTTTCTACATCACGTCTATAAATATTCCATCGATGGATATGCGTGGACATAAGATAAAAATTTCAATTTTAATTATAAAGACGTTGACGTATACCAATTTGCCTCCTAAATTTGTATGACTTATATGTTGCATTTAAATTGTTGAGGTTCCACTCTAAAGCAACTATGAAGTGGAAAATGAATTTAGAGAAACCAACCGCTTGATAGAGAGATTGTAATGTTTTATGGTGGTTGTAAAAAATCCAGCCTATTTGGTTCTCGTTTCGAATTCAACCAACTAGGTCAAACTTAGTTACTCTTATAAACGTATATTTATATATCATGCACTCTAAAGAGCAACCCCTATCAATTCAAAGAAAATGGAAAAACCGACCGTTGGATGGGATTATTACAATAAATTATGAGTGTGGTAAAAAATTCAGCCAATTTCACCATATTTTCGAATCCGATCGAATTGGTCAACCATCGTCACTTGTATGTTTTCTTGGTTAACCGATGGCTTGACGACCGCGAAACGTGCTTATTTTTTCACATCACGTCTGTAAATATCCTGTCGATGGATGTGCATGTACATAAGATAAAAATTTCAATTTTAATTACAAAGACATTGGCCTATATCAATTTGCCTCCTAAAGTTATATGACTTGTACATTGCATTTAAATTGTTGAGGTTCATTCTAAAGCAACCATGAAGTAGAAAATGAATTTAGAGAAACCAACCGCTCAATGGAGAGATTGTAATGTTTTATGGTGGTTGTAAAAAATTCAGCCAATTTGGTTCTCGTTTCGAATTCAATCAACGAGGTCAAACTTAGTTACTCTTATAAACCTATATTTATAAATCATACACTCCAAAGAGCAACCCCTATCAATTCAATAAAAATGGAAAAACCGACCGTTGGATGAGATTATTACAATAAATTATGAGTGTGATAAAAAATTTAGTCAATTTCACCATATTTTCGAATGCAATCGAATTGGTCAACCGTCGTCATGATATGTAGAATATATATGCACATATTCTATATAGAAGTATCAGAACTTCACACACACACACACACACACACACACACACATATATATAAACAATATGTGTGTGTGTGTTTATATATGTGTGGAAGTTCTCATACATTTATATAGAATATGTGTTTATATATATATATATATAAGTATATATATCTATATATATGTGTGTGTGTTTATAAATATATATACTTATATAGATATATGTGTGTTTATAAATATATATATAACACATACATATATAATAGTTTACGGGCTTTTACAGGCCGGGCCTGGTTTTTGCGGACCTTTTGACAGGCCGGCCCTCTACCCACCAAGGCGGGCTTTTTAACGGGCCGGACCGGGCTTTTGGCCCTGCGGGCCGGCGGGCCTCCATCGGCCCACTTGATCCGCGGGCTTTTTGATGAGGCCTAAATTTAGGATACCCTATTGTGGGTATCCATTTTTACTTTTATAAATGGCATATTGAGGCATAAAAAATCTTAAGGTCATGAACTTTTCTCAGCTACCTAAACAGAGTTTTGGGACACTGTTTAGGTAAAAATGGGTTTTCCTTGCCATGTTTTTGTTTTCCAATGTCAAATCAGCTTTTCTTAGTTGTTATGTTTGTATGTTCTTCTATCTTTGGTTCAGTTCTCCTTTCATTGATTTTTCTTTGTCACAAACAGAGTTTAGAATAACGTTTTGGTGAGAATGGAATTTCATTTGCCATCTTATGATTGTACCTCAAATTACATTTTTCATGCTATTAACATGTCTAACTTAAATATCAGGAATACGTGTATAATAGTGAAAATAAGTATAGTTATAATTACTGTTGCATAATCCTCGACTGATGAAAACCTCTTGCAGAAGTAAAGGCAGCAAATTAAAAATAGAGAAACAAAAAAGAATAGTCTACTTAATTGCGAGGTGTTAAGGGGTTTTGTTCTATAGGTGAGAGAGTCACTTCGTCTTTCTTGGAAATTGTAGAATTGTTAATTCATGGGCATTGAGAACAACAGTAGATGAACTGGATAAACTAATATGTTCTCACCTTATTTGCTGATGCAGGACTTTCAGATTAGGTGGCTTTCTATTGGACTTCTTATTTGCTCATAAAAAGGTGAGAAATTTGATCTGTCATAATGTATTATTCCATTCAAGGGTGATGGGGAGTTGGGAGCTCTAAGATTCAGCTTTTATTGGTTTTCTTGTTTCGTTTTCTGGGTTAGTAAGCTATGCATACCAACTGTTTGATTTAAGTTCTGACTGAAATTCTATTAACTGTTTGCTGACGCAGCAGCTACCTATTTTTTTGAAACTGACATTTTCTGTATCATGATCATTTAGCTAACTACGAGCAGCTATAACCTTTTATCTAGACCTTCATTTTAGAGCATAATGATATGTTAATCTTCTTGGAGTGCGGAGAGCATGATTTCATCAGATTAGAGTTGAGCTTTTGGAAAATTAAAATATGTCAAAAGTTGATGTGCCATCTGAAGCTTATGACCACGACTTAGGTTTTGAATTAGGCACAATTGTATTTTATTAATTGTTCAGTTAGTTTTTTTTTTCTTTTTCCTTTCTTTCTGAAACATATAGACCTTTTGCAATTGTATACAGTGCTACGCAAAACAGTGGATTGCTATCTTACACATTTTTGAAGACCACAGGAAAGAAGACATTTATTTTTGTTTTTGAATTGTTGAGAGCACAAGGATCGCTAAGTTGGTTTTGTTATTGGTTTTAGACTATTTTTGTTACTCCTTATGTTGGGAAACACTTTGATTGTTACTTTGGTTTTATTATTATGAGATTTATTATTGGTTTGACTATTTCAATTAGTTTTAAATATGACATTTTCTGTATCTACTGTGATGAAAGTAAATTTTCTCGCTATAGACTATACAACCTACAACGACAAAAGTAAAATTCCTCGTTATAGACTATACAACCTACAACGACAAAAGATAAATTTCCTCGCTATAGACTATACAACTTACAACGACAAAAGTAAATTTCCTCGCTATAGCAAATACAACTTACAACGACAAAAATAAATTTCCTCGCTATAAACCTTATAACCTATATCGACAAATGTAAAGTTCCTCGTCATTGAGTACCTTTGGCGAGGAATACACCATATAACCTACATCGATAAATGTAAATTTCCTCGTCATTGAGTATCTTTGGCGATGAATAGTTTTCTCTCGTACAAGATACATATAAGGAAGAAAATAAATTTCCTCGTTAAAGATTGCTTATAGTGAGGAAAGACTTCCTTGCCAAAAGATACCTACAACGACGAAAATGTTCTTTCAATTTTTTTATTATTTATAATTTCTAAATTATTTACATATCATTAGCGAGGAAATAATACTTTAGCGATGAAATTTATTTTATCGGGAAATATATTTAACGACTATTTTGTGGCCTTCAAAAATTTTTAGTGAGAAAAAAGTATGAGTTTAGGCGAGGAAAAAAATTGTAGCTAAAGAATAATGGCGAGAAAAAAATATATTCATCGCGAAAAGGGATTGGCGAGGAAATAGTATTTTTCTCGCGGAAACTTTTCTTGACCACCCTACCGCGAGGAACTGGTGACAAAAATATTTTCCTCGCGAAAACACTACGGCGAGGAAATCTCAGTTTTCAGCGACAAATTTGTTCCTCGCAAATTAGCATTTCTGTTGTAGTGTTCAACAAGACAAACAATTCATCTTGGTCTAACCATAGTCATATAGTGTGTAATTTCATCTTCTAGTATATTATTGCATTTCTGTTTTTTTAATCAAATAAAAAATTCTCATATACAAACGTTTAAGAGCACAAGTCATACCCTTAAACTTACAAATATTTGCAACTCCTTCAGGAACCCACCGTCTATCCTCCTCTTAACTTTTATTTTACTAATAATAAGAAAGAGAACAGACAGCCGCGGGGGGGGGGGGGGGGGGGGGGGAGGGAGGAGTTGATGGACAGGAAGGCTTTGTAAATGAATGCTTTTCTATTTTTACCATACCTGCATCTCTTCTCATCTTCCCTTACGTTTTGCATTTTAAGGTAACAATGATTATCTTCTGATCTTACTTTTGCAGACACCCAGCTAGCAGCTGGTCATAGTTTTTATTTGAAATCAATTATTAATGTTTGTTGTCTTCTCTATTACCTATACCCTCCTCGATCTTTGGTCTCTCTCTCTCTATCTCCCCACATATATATATGTGCAGGACCGTGTACTGTCTTCATCAGTTCTTCTAATAAGTAATAACTCATGAATAGACTTTCAACTAAAAAGATTTTGTGAGATAGTACTAGTAATGCATCTTGTACCCTCTGCATTTTCATGTACGCGATGATAGACTTTCTATAAATCCTTTTCTTTTCTACACCAAAAACAGTCGAAACTCATGTCAGAATAAAAAGAGACTGCAACTCTGCAAAGTAAAGAAAAATTAAATTGGGAAAATATTAAAAAGAAGATATTAATCTTTTTGCCAACTCCTTTCCGATTGATACTTCTCATTATACGAATAAATTTGCTTAGACAATTATTATCTTCCACAAGATATTTGTCTCACATGGATGCATTAGAGTAACTAGCTTCTCTAAACTCTGATTGATGGATTGCATGAATTAGAAGTAACAAACTGATTCGAGACAAGAAAAAAAAGATAATAATTTGAGAACCTTAGATCATATACTTGAGGCCAATAATTTCCCATAGGAGAACTTAATTATCAAAGCTTAATGGCTACTGGGTAGTCAATTCTTACTAAAAGCATGCATGAACTACATGGATGACTATTCTAATAATATAGTAATGCATGTCATGAAAATAACAAATTAACAATACATCCGTTCTACACCAAAGTTTGTAAATCATATGAGACCTAATTACCCAAAAAAGAAGAATGGATTTTATCAAGGGCAGATAATAATTTCAATATGAATGAGAGAGAGATTGATTTAATTCTTTCTGTTTGGATAAGCAATCGATGAGGTGGGGTTTCATCAACTAATGCTACTGGAATTTTGCAGTTTCTTAATTTATCATAGTAGACTTCATAGATGCATGCAATAATAATTAAGGAAAGAGAAAAGTTCAACGCACATGAGTGATAGTATACCTTCTGCATTGCCATTTGATTTTTTTTCTTTTTTTCCATTTTAGGCAAACATTATGACTTTACTAAATGACTATAGAAGGTGGAGAAATATTGATAATCTATACCTAATTTGGAGTTGAAGTTATTTCATAATTAATCTTAATTAATCTAGATACTTATGTATGGGGTTTCATCCTGCTGTCTCTTTGCTTACTAACCGTAATCCGTAGGACACAAATTTTTCCTCATAGCATAAAAGTTACGGATGCAACTAGTTAGTCGAAAGCCTCATCTTTTGTGTTACCGAAATTATTTACACTCTTTAGATTCTTATCATACATTTGTTTTTTTTTTGAATAAATCATACATTTGTTTATCTTATGCATGAATGAGAAAAAGTTTGTCTTTTCACTCCCTTGCAATTCTATTTTTTCTTCTTCTTTTTTTTATTTTTTATTTGGCAAGTCAATCATCCAATAGCTTTATTTGCCCGCCTCTTTCTATGTACTCTGTCTTCAATACTTTTTTTTTTTTTCCTCTTTTCTTTTCCATCAAAAACTTTTCTAGCATAGTCATTCTATCTCTCTAATGTGACGCTTTGAAGTTCAATCATGACAGAACAATCAACTTTAAACCCATCTTTGGAGACAATTTTACAACTGATTTGCAATGGAGATCTTCTTCTTTGGCTTAACTCTGCCAGACTTGGCCGCTTTTGACATTGGAAAGAGAAAAATCTTCTAATCACTAATCTTGTAGATGTCATTGAAAATGAGAATCTGGTACAGAGTGCTGAATTGAAGAAGACACCCTTTAATGAGATTTCAATGGATTTTAGCTTCTTCAATTTTTTCTTTCTATATCTAATTGACTGATTACTACGAAATTGAATTTTGCAACTTGATGATGGTCCAAAAACACTCATTTAGGCCTATATAGCACACCTCATCAGATGACTCATTATAGGCAGCTGAAAAGCAGCTATATTTCCATTATAATGTCAAAAAACAGCTCATGTAAAGTGACTCTTAAATAGCATAAGAGTCGAGTATTAGCCAACCTATTTTCGGGTCTAACACTGTGGAGACCATGTGCATAACTATTCACCCCTACCCAAGTCATGTAATGAAGCACAAGACATGTAACCAAAGAATACAAAATCAAACAACATAGCGCACCAGCTGTCCTGTGGTCAGTAGCATTATGATAAAGGAGATAAGTGTAGAACAGAGTCTTTGCCATATAGTCCGACATGTGGTCAGCCAGCAAAGGGAACTCAATTCCAGCAATCAATCCCTTTCGCAGTATAATATGTGGAGGTTCCAGATAGCGCATGCCAATCAAAGACATGGTCCGATCAAAGTGATAAACTTCAGGCACATGATCAGGACTCAAACGACCATGCTCTCACAGTAATGCCTTAAAATAAGTATGCCATTTCCTTTCTCATCGGCCATGACTCACCTATACAACGTATGTATGGAAAAGCCTGCAAACCCCAATAACACATTTCAGAACATTAAAGCTCAATACTTTTGACCCAAATCAAAGTCTCTCACATGTTGCGACCCAATCAGAAACTAATCAACTCATAAAGAGCCTGCAGAATGCAGTAGCCTAATACCATTGCCTCATAGAACATTGAAGTAGGGGTGGGCAGAAAACCGATTGGAGGCAGGAAACCGACCGAACCGGACCGGTTTTCCCGGTTCGGTAACCGAACCGATAGCTCTGTGACCGAAATATTCCAGAACCGGCCCGAACCGGATGTGAACCAACCGGTTTAAATCAGACCGAACCGAAATATAAATACTTATATTTTAATTATTTTTTATATATATTTTTTATACTTGTCTTCATATTATTGGTGTGGAACACAATCTCTGAGTAGGCTAAACCTCACCAGATCACAAGATCTATTGAAAACCCTAAAGAGCTAATCGAGTGGCCTCATTTGCGCCTCTCTCTCTCTCTCAGTCTGAAACACTCACCCTCCGCCTCTCTCTCAAAAAACCCTAACCAGTAACCACCTCTCTCTCAAAAAACCCTAACCACCTCTCTCTCAATCACTTGTTGCGTTCGCTCTAAGCCCAAAACCTGTCGGATCTCGCTCTTGCTCTTCCTAATCGGGTCGTCCTCTCTCGCAGTTCATTTTAATCACTTGTTGCGTTCGCTCTAAAGCCCAAAACTTGTCGGATCTCGCTCTCGCTCTTCCTAATCGGGTCGTCCTCTCTCTCTTTTCATTTTAATTTTTTTGATTTTGGGTCTTGATCTTAGGGACTTAGGGTTCTGATGTAGGGATTTTGAACAATGTTGTGTGTGTTTTCATGTTTTGATTGTTAATGTTTGGTGTTCTAATATTTGGGATTTCGAACATGGTTCTGATGTTAATTATTTCGAACAAACGTCCTGGGTTTTGAATTTTTTAATTACAGGTTTTGTTAATAGGGTTGTATGATATGTGATTGTGTGCTAAACTGTGATACTGATACTAGTTTTGTTAATTATATGTGGTTCTGTGGTTCTGATGTAGGGATTTCGAACAATGTTGTGTGTGTTTTCTGTTTTCATGTTTTGATTGTTAATGTTTGGTGTTCTAATGTTTGGGATTTCGAACAAGGTTCTGATGTTAATTATTTCGAACAAACGTCCTGGGTTTTGAATTTTTTAATTACAGGTTTTGTTAATAGGGTTGTATGATCTGTGATTGTGTGCTAAACTGTGATACTGGTTTTGTTAATTATATGTGGTTCTGTGGTTCTGTGATTCTGTAATTCTGTGATAAACTATGATCTCACTGATCTGTGACAAACTATGGGTTTTAATGTTTTATAAAGTTTAAGATAAAACTGTGGGTTTATAAAGTTTAAGATAAACTGTGATCTCCATGACCTGTGATCTCACTGTTAATGATAAACTGTGATTCTGTGATAAACTGTGGGTTTTTGGCTATGAAATTTTGTTGACTAGGTTTCATTCTAAATTTCTAATGGTATGTGTTTATTAATGGAATTTTGTTTTGATAATGCAGATGATGGAAGAACATACTAGAGCTTTAACCGTTGGAACTGATATGGATTCTAGCATGGGAACTAGTGTTGCTGCATCCAGTTCAAGCATTCCAGTTCAGCCTGCTGCTACTGCTGCTGCTGCAACACCTGGTGCTGCTGCAACACATATTGCTGTGTGGTTCGAAGAGAAAGAACCAAAGTGTGGCATGGGATCACTTCATGAAGCTGCTGAACCCTGATGGTACAAAGATGTTGAAGCCGAAGGCGAAATGCAACTACTGCCCGCAGACTTACCTGGTGCACTCCAAGTCCAACGGCACAAGCTCGATGAGAAATCACATGCTCTATCAGTGTAAGAAATGCCCACTTTACCTTCCAGCCAAAAAGCAGAAAAACTTAGTGTTTGAGTCTGGGGAAGTTGGGGGAAAGCTAGTTGCAAGGTCTTTTGATCAAGATGTGTCTAGGTTAGCTTGTGCTAGGATGGTCATTAGGGATGAACTGCCCTTTAGCTTTGTTGAGGGGCAGGGATTCATTGATTTCATGAAAACACTTCAGCCACAGTTTAAGCAACTGTCCCGCAGGACCATTGCTAGAGAGATCTGGGATCTCTATCAATCGGAGAGGACTAGGATTAAAAATATCTTAGCCACCTATGGTCAGAGAGTGTCCCTAACCACTGATACTTGGACTTCGGTCCAAAATATCAACTACATGGTTCTCACAGCCCATTTCATTGATGATGATTGGGTTCTGCACAAACGAATCCTTAATTTCACTGTGATACCGAACCATAGGGGCAAGACAATAGGGCAGCTAGTTGAGACCTGTTTAATTGGGTGGGGAATAGAGAAAGTATTTAAAATTGTCGTGGATAATGCATCTCCTAATCAAGTGGCTTTAGATTACATGAGAGAAAAGATAGGGAATTGGAGAGAGTTGGTTTTACGTGGGGAATTTCTGCATATGAGGTGCTGCTGTCACATCCTTAACTTAGTTGTTAAGGATGAAATGCAGGAGCTGGATTCCTCAATAGAGGGGATCAGAAATTGTGTCAAGTATATTAGCTGCTAGGCTGGAAAAATTCCGTAAGTGTGCAGCTCAAGAAAAAGTCGACCACAAGGGTGGGATAGTGCCTTTAGATGTCTGCACTAGATGGAACTCGACGTACTTTATGCTAGACATAGCAATAAAGTACCGAAAAGCCTTTCTTAGGTTGGAGGATGAGGATTCACAGTTTGAATCCTATTTCAATGAGAGAGTTGGTGGAAACAAGAGAGATGGACCTCCGATTGGACTTGATTGGGAGAAGGCTGCAAGGCTGGTCAAGTTCTTGAAGATATTTTATGATGCAACGCTCAAGTTTAGTGGGACAAGTGTTGTGACAGCAAACCAGCCATTGCTTTGGATGTGTACCAGCATTGGAGAGCTGGACAAGTGTATCAAAGGTAAAGAACATTGCTTATTTCAATTTGTTTTTTTGTTACTGGTTTTTCACTTGTCAATTTTCTGTGATTTCTAATTGTGGATTTATTTGTGTCTTTACAAGGTGATGATGCATTGATGGTGAACATTGGGAATTCAATGAAAAAGAAGTTCGACAAATATTGGGGGAGGCTTGAAGATTTGAACAAGATACTGCTGATAGCAGTGGTGTTGGATCCAAGGTAATTTTCTGTTAATGTCATAGTTTGATTTCTGATTTAATTAACTGATAATGAACTGCATTAATGTTTGTTGGCATGATGGTCTGACTTGTCTTCTTCAGTTAATAATGATGTTATAATGTTAATGACATGAACTGTTGTGAAATGATAATGATAGTGCAGCCCTCGGTTTTGTGATTAAATGATAATGAAATGGCCTTTCTTAATTTTTGTGTAGGTACAAACTGCTGTACTTGGAGTATTTCTTTCCAAAACTGCAGCAAGACAAGACCATGGTGGCTTCGATGGTACTCGAAGTCAAGAGCTTGTTTCTGCAGCTCTTTACTGAGTATGTTGAAAATCATCCTGAGGCAGCACAAGCTTCCTTTTCTGCAACCCAGCCACTGTTTGGCGCTGTAAATGCAAGTTTAGAGGATGAGGATAGCCATGCTGCAAGCATGAATGAGTTCAAGAAGCTTAGGCAAGAAAAGGATGTTGTCGAGATCAAGAATGAAGTAGACAAATACCTGCTGGAGCCATCTGAGGACCCTTCAAATCAAAGCTTTCAATTGTTGGATTGGTGGAAAGAAAATGCTGTGAGGTTTCCAATCTTGTCGCAGATTGCTAGGGATGTTTTGGCTGTGCCTGCATCAACCGTAGCTTCCGAAAGCGCCTTCAGTCTTGGAAAGAGGATTGTGGATCCATTTAGGGCAAGTTTGACCCCTAAAATGGTTGAGGCTCTTGTCTGTTCAAGTGATTGGTTGAGGGTTGCTAGTAAGCCATTGTTCAAAGAGCCTGCTAGGACTAAAATGGAGCAATATGCTGAATTGGAAAAGATGGAAGCAGGTAGCTTAAATGAAGTACTGACTGGTCTGTTTATGTTTTGGCCTTTTAGAATTTGATGTTGATCTGATTAATTGCAGATTCTTGTGTTACTCAAGATGTACCTGCTGAATTGGGAGACTGATGAAGTATTGAAGCAAACCTGCAAGCTGCAGCTCTTTTTATTTAGGTTTGTCTATAAGTTTGGACTTTGGAGAATGGAATATGGCTTGTAATAACTTGGAGTTTGGTTGAATTGTTCTCTATTTTTATTTAGGTCTGTAACTATAAGTATTAACTAAGTTTGGAGTTTGGTTGAATTGTTCTCTATTTTAGTATTTTTATTTAGGTCTGTAACTATAAGTATTAACTAAGTTTGGAGTTTGGTTGCAGCTCTTTTGATTTTCTGTATGGCTGCAGCTCTTTTGCTTAAATGTTTATTGTTTAGGTGTTTAGGTCGTTTAGGATGTAAAAGCAGGTGTTATATTTGAATTGTATGCCTTGTAGATGGCCTTGAGAATGGCTGAATGATCCAAAAAAAAACAGCAGGTAAAATGTGAAAATGATAAACTTGGGCCTGCAAATATTGGGCCAAAAGTGACTAAAAAATAAAACGACCCAAGAACTGAAAGTTCGGCCCACTCAAAAACCGAACCGGGCCGACCCGAAATTTCCGGTCCGAAAACGGTTTGGGCCTAAAACCGAACCGGCCCAACATATGCCCAGCCCTACATTGAAGCATAATACTTTTACCCAAAATCCTTTCCATCTTCCATAGAAACAAAACTCAACTATCTATGTACTATTTGGCTCCTCTTTCAGTTGGAGCATTTCAGGCATTTCCAGAACTTTTACAATAATCAATTGTAGATACGCTTTAGGGATGAGCATAACTGCAACTTATGTCAGTTGCACAAGGTTATAATTTGGGACGTACGAATTATCACGAGTTTACAGTACATGAGTTTACGGTACATCAGCTCTCTTATGCGCGCATGCTCGTTTGATGACAATTAGTTCAATCAGGATTAAGATATAAAATGCGCAACTCATTACGGATTAACACTACCCAAAAATTTCAACAATTTGCTTCAATTTCCACTCCAGAAAACACTCTCAACCTCACTACAGCTGTTATTTTGCTACTATGTTCTAAAATAATGTAAAATTTGGCTCAAGACGGGTGATTATGTGGAACAATAAGCACTCACAGATCATAGCAAAGTGAATATACATAACATAAAAGATCCATGTTTTTATTTGGTATTAACCATCATTAGTCATTACTGGATTTGTTGAACGGCTGAAACAACTTCCCCAATGTTCTGAAATTTTTTCCTCTCCATAAGAATCAGCTCTGCACACTCAAGTGCCCGTCGCTCACAGCCCGCTCTCTTGCTAGCATCAGTGATTGATTCAAAATCTTCGACATGTGCCACACCAACAATTCTCCTGCAAATAGTAAAACAAAGTTAAGCAATTAAATCAACAGTTTCCAGAAAGAACACCAAGATTAGAAATCTGAAGGATAACCCACACAAGCTTTATAAGGTAAAAACATGCATTGCATCCATCTATCTATTAGTCTGTCTTTTCTAGTAAACAATCCTTCAACATGAAAACCTGCCAGAACTGATAAAGAAACAAATGAAGAAGACTGGAGCTTGAGAGATATTCAACATTATGGGAAGCGCCAGAGCAAAATGTTAAAACTTCGGGAAAAATTAAAAAAATAAATAAACCTAAGAAATTGTATGGATGAAGAAAACATAGGGTCTATCTAACCTTATCATTTTTGCAGCACCAAATCCAAGGGTGTCATGAAGCAATTCTTTAATATATTTGTCTTGTACAAGCTGTTGAAGCTCAGAGTTGTTATAAATTGCAGGAAGATACGCGTCACCAGCATCTTTGTTCGCATCCCATAGTGCGATAAATTTTTTGTGGAAAAGGTTCCATGTATTTTGAATTATCCTCAAAATCCAAGCCTTGTATGCCTGCACCACAAAGCAAATCTAATATGAGACCCTAAGACCCACACAACAAACGAATCATATGCAATAGCAAGTCAAATTATGGGTTAATGACGCACCACATCATTACATCTACCGTGTTTTTGACAACATCCAGACATTGTAACAAACTAATTAAATTTTGGTTTTGACTGCACAACACATCATGAGTCAAATGCCTACTTTAGCGGGTGTGCAATTTTGGATAAATTGACCTTAACCAATAACAATAAACAGAGTTTCTCATCTACCCAAATAACATCCAAAAATCCACAAAGGGTTTAAAGTACAAAGACAGCCCAAATAATATTCCAAAGTCCAAATACAGAATCGGGAGCTAAGAGCACTCTCACATAGACTATCAAAATGTAAAGGACCAGCTCTACGTCTACTCCTATTCAAATGTCAATTTTACAAATAAATCATTTTCTGTCTAATTCCAACTGCCAAGTGCATGATCACTGATAACGAAGACTAAGTTCTGTTAATTGAATATTGAAAATGTTCTCTAACCTTTTCTTTTCTTTTCTTTATAAAGTACAAAATTTCTAAACTAATGTCAAGACAATCCGATTTTTGAATTTATTATCTGAAGAGGAAGCCTTCTCCAAAGATTTTAGTTTAATATAGTTTTGTTCTTCATCGGTTCAACCTGAACACTCATAGTCCAGAGATGATTCAACAGTGAGATTAATGCTTATGCTCAAACATTTCCCAGAAGTTGATAATATGTGCAGGGTGCAACTACGCAAATGGATGGTACTCCATGATCACATCTCAAAATAACAAAAACTACTTATGAACATGAACTATAGAGAACTCTTCAATATCAATTTAATAAAATGGCATAGATGAGAAGCTTTTCATGGACGATAACTCATACAGGGAAGCGATAACTAGATTCTTTTGCATAAACCATAACTGAATGTGCTCAAGTCAGGTGAGAGTATTTGTACTTGATAGTTTCTATAATTGAAAATGAATTAATAGAATTGCCAGTAGTATATATAACTATCTACTTATCTATCAAGGAATATAACACCAACAAAAAAAATATATATCTAAGAATAGATTGAATAGTATGCGAAAGACAGGTACCAAACTACACAAAACTGTCATAAATAAAAACACTGCAAAAAACTCATAACATCTAGATACTTGAAATAATTCCTTACAAAAAAAAAAAAAAAAAAAACTGAAAATAACAAGGAATATGATCAACACTGAAATAAAAATAAATAAATAAAACTAAGGAATAATGATAAAGAGACAATAGACAACCACATACTTTTCGATCATTTTGTTCATCAGCATGCCCATCTTGTGCAAAGAAAGCCAAAATCAAGTTTCCCAGAAAAGCTCCAATATCAAAACCTATTGGTCCATAAAATGCAAATTCTGGATCTATAACTTGAGTTGAATCAGGAGTCACCATTACAGAACCAGTGTGAAGATCTCCATGTATTAGGGCTTGGGCTCTCTCACAGAACCTAAAGAACAAGCAACTTGATCAGTCATAAAACTTGACACCAGTCAAAGCCAGGAGCTACTAGATGATGTTTCAACAAACAACTGTGCTGCAAAGGGGACCAATGGCAACTTCATCACTCATATGAAAGTCGACAATGATACTAAGATGAGATAGTTTCATTACAAAGATTTCAACTCAGCAACTTCAAGCTTCAAAGCATTGTCCTCTCGCACAGCCTCAGCATCAGAATCAAGATAAGGAGAAGTCCAGCGGTTATATTCAGATACTTTGTAAGGGTCAGAGAAAACAACTTGCTCAGTGAGCCTGCATAACTCCACATTTCCACAAAATTCAGCAACTGCAGAAAGTGCACATGCAGATGAGTTAATAAGAAATATAAGGTTAACTTCATTAATAAAAATAAATAAATAAATAAATAATAAAAATAAAAAAGGAATTCCTTGTGAGGGAAAATTCAGAATAAAGTCCATCGCTAGCAGAAACAGTTTCCATATCATAAAAAGACTAAGCTAAATTCAATTAAAAACTAATACTCAACTGATACTAATTTTAATAAGAGGAATGCCCCAAAGTTGTTAAGACATTAACAGATCAATGATGAATGTAAAGATACTACCTATATGATTCTAACACAATTAAAATCACCTCTACTACGTTGCAATGTTCAATTTCTAACATAACAATACTTGAAAAGACCCGGACCCATGAATACCCCAACATGTTTGGTAATAACACAACGTTTCTAACACTCTAGATTCCATATGATTTAGGCCGAGTATTAGCCAACCTATTTTCTGGTCTAACACTGGAGACCATGTGCATAACTTTTCACCCCCAAACAAGTCAAACATTACATTGTTTGTATGAATGTGGAAGCACCTGAACATGATGCATTCTATTAGTGAAGCACAAGACATGTATCCAAAGAATACAAAATCAAACAACATAGCATACCAGCTTTTCTGTGGTCAGTAGTATTATGATAAAGGAGAGAAGTGTGGAACAGAGTCCTTGCCATATAGTCTGACATGTGGTCAGCCAGCAAAGGGTACTCAATTCCAGCAATCAATCCCTTTCGCAGTATAATATGTGGAGGTTCCAGATAGCGCATGCCAATCAAAGACATGGTCCGATCAAAGTGATAAACTTCAGGCACATGATCAGGACTCAAACGACCATGCTCTCTCAGTGCCAATGCCTCAAAATAAGCTCTTTCCTTTGTCATTGGCCATGACTCACCTATACAACGTATGTATGGAAGAGCCTGCAAAACCCCAGTAACACATTTCAGAACATTAAAGCTCAATACTTTTGCCCCAAATCAAAGTCTCTCACATGTTGGGACCCAATCAGAAACTTATCAACTCACAAAGAGCCTGCAGTAACCTAATACCATTGCATCATAGAACAATCGAAGCTTAATACTTTTACCCAAATTCAAACTCTCTAGCATGTTGAACCCAACAAATTTTAAACCAATAACACAATGCATCATAGAACATTAAAGCTCAATACTTTTGCCCCAAAAATCAAATCCTCTAAACTTGTTAGACCCAACAAGTTTTTTGATCAAATACCAGAAACCCATTACTACCCAGATGGAGAAAACCCATTACCTGCTTGATGACAAAAGAGCCATGAGAACCAACGACGATGAAGACGAAATTGAGATTGCCATCGCCGACTTCCTTGATGGTCAAGTTGTCGAGGTGGTCTTTGAGCTTGGAAGAGAGGGAAGGTGTGGCCTTTATGTAGTCTATGAGCGACTTGTCGTTCAGTGGCTGGAACTCGGAGAAGGCCATGTTGCCGCGATGAAGATGATGACTGAGATGGACTTGAGGGGTTTAAGAAGAATGAAAGAGTGAAGAGGTTTAAGTCTTAAAGAGGATTGAACACTGGAGTTATGATGGTGAAAGGTTTGGACTATTATAAGAAAAAAATGGGAAAATGTCTTTTCATTGTTGGATTGGTGCAATGAACCTGGTCCAGTTATGGCTTGTCCCCCACTGCAGCATGAATGGCACCGGCACCGGGTTCTTCAATTTAGGAAAAGCAAATTGGATGCTCCCCCAGCCAATATACTTTTGACTAGAATAAAAACCTTTTTAGCCAATTTTTAATTTAGCTAGTTTCCAATATTTTTTTTTTTTTTTGGTTCTTACAGTTTTAGTGTGGGTTAAAAATAGTACTACTAAGTCTATGATTTCTACCCAATTCTCTTCCTGCTTTGTGCAAGTACTGTAACCGCGTGCGCATATAATTGTGTGTAGAACTTTGCGCGATGCCGCGGGTGAGTTTGCTTGCTAAGCTTTATACATTTGTTGTACAAATAGTTACATAACAGTGATTTGCAAGCACTGACCTTATTGATAGAGTATAATAGTATACCTAGTTTATGGTCTATAATGATTTCAAGCACTGATTTCATTGTAGTTTGCCTTGCCATCTGAGCGAAAGAAACCAAAGAAGCTTACATGGAAAACTGGATATTGGTATCCAAAAGCACCCAGGTCCTCTAAACATTCCTTAATTCAAAGCTAGGTAGGAATACATATATGTAGTACAAAATCCACCAACTACACATTCTGCCACATAACTTCTTCGCAACCTTTTGCATGTTGATTAGTTTCCTCTCACTTAGGACAACTTCCAGTCTCAGTTGGCCCAGCTTGCCTTGCTATCTCCATCAAGCACATACAGTACGTTGTAGAAAACATGTAGCAGTCCTACAACTCATGTTCTGCAAAAAAAAAAAAAAAAAAAAAAAGGAATAAAGCACATAAAAACTTAATAATGTTTATTGAGCAACAGTCATACCAAGAAAAACATAACGAAAATCAGGGTTTTCTTCACTACTTCCATGTTTCAAGTGAACTGGAATCGCCCACAAATTTTCAGTACAAAAAATTACTTCTGTAGTAGGAAAAAAGCCAAATGTTTTTTTCACAGCTAGGTTGAACCCAATAAACGAAAATCTAATGCTAAATTAAAAGATAAACTTGTGCTGCTTAAACTTAAAATTGCAATGATAAGCATAGACTTTGTACCTCATCAAGATAAGTTAATCTTCCATCCAAAGTAGAAGTATTCATGTTTAGCCCCTCTGAAGCTCAGGTTCATGCTCTGCCTCTATTTTATTGATCGACTCTGAACTTTCATATAGTACAATTAACTTTCAATATATACACCAAAATAAAAAACTAAAGTTGAGCGGCATTGATCATCACTTGCAAATAAGCCTTGAGCCTCTTTTTTAGAATTGTATGTTCTTTCTTCAATAGTTGGAAAGCTCTCATGCATCTGAGATTGCATATATTGATACAGTATTAGTTGAAACTAACCATGTGAACTTTTGTGTGATATATATTTATATACATACATACATTATACATGTGTATCTACCTAATTGTGCAATAATTTATGGAAATACTATATCATGTTTATATGCTTAGTAGTAGGCAAGGTTCTAAAAAACGCTAGGCGCTAGTCGGGCGGTGACCCAGGCGGTTTTTTTTTTTTAATTTTAAATTATTTTTATGACATATAATAATATAATTAACAATATTTAAAGTCTAAAAATTAATTATAAATATAAAAAAAGTCAAAATATAGAATAAATTAGGGTTTACGACCGCCTAGGCCCCGCCTAGAACCGCCTAGCCTGCCTAGTCCCCGCCTAGGCGGCCGCCTAGTAGCCCAGCGCCTAAGGGAAACGCCTAGGCCAAAATCGGAGCGGTTCCTTGCCGCCTAGGCCGTTTTTTAGAACGAAGGTAGTAGGATAGGATATGAAGTCCTGCTGCAATCTTTTATAGTGGAAGATATGTACCTATGGATTATCTACCCTTCTCCATTTCTTGCCCTACAATATTCCCTCAATTCAACTCATCTAATGACCAGCAAGATACAAATGTCTCTGGGGTGTGTATTACAAAGGAGGCCTTGTCAAATGAGTAGGGGAAAAATCCAAAAAAAAAATGATGCCAATAAGACCATTGTGCAACACATCAATATTCAAGTACATTAAAGAAGAATCCATCAAATTTGACATTTGATATAAGAAACTATATATCAACATGCCATTTTCATTGTTCTTCGACCCAAGGAGGTTGAGAACTCAAATCAAACATCAAATGGAATTGGACAGAGATTGTAAAATAATGACATGTACCTGCAACTGGAGCCTCTTCCCAGTCAACATTATCGTGTCCTTCATCTTCGAAGTTTGACGTCATGCCAACCTGAAGACTCTTTGTATTAAAGCAGCGTAATAAGCTTTGAAATACTCATCCTGTAGAACAATGAAGAAACAAATGAGTGATGTTTTGTACCTTATTGAAGCAGAATATGAGTGTCATTCATTCTGTATATATATATTTTTTTTGGGTGAAGGGGTGGGGGAGGTGTAACATCAAGGTAGAAAAGAAACTTGCATCTACATCTTTGACTCTATTACTCTATCTAAATTTCAATTGTGAAGTTCACAAAATATATAGATATTATTGCATAGGAAGTAAACCCAGAAACTGAGAAGACGAAGAACATTCGAGGAAACTGAGATTAAATTCTAGAATAATAGACGCAACCCCCCCCTCCCCCCCCCCCCGAACACAACCAAAAAAGGAAAAAAAAAAAAAAAAAACTTCACTGTCAAATTCATCAGTTTGAGCTGAAAAAAAGGAGCACAATTTATGCCAAATGCAGAAATTAAAGAAGCAGGGAGTGAATTACTTTACTGATAGAAAACGCAAACAATACCCAGATTCAAAAGCATATAGAGCTAGAATTAGAAGGATTACCTGAGCTAAGTATTTTGTTTGCCCCTATAACGGAACTTGAATTCAGAATACTTTCTCATGTTTTGTTAAAATGTACCAATACATGTATAGAGCTCAAATCAACTATTGTAATTGTTCCCACTAAGGTCGCTTAAACATTAAATAGAAATCGAGAATCTAAACAACAGAAACATACCATCTTGATTCACTCAAAGTGTTGATGTCATAATTTGGTTCGACAAATACTTTTGACTTTTCAACCCATTCCACGTGGTACGCATTGAAATGTCAAAGAGTCAACGTAGGACTCTGACCTTTCAACGCACTTAAACCTTTCATCGAGAAAGAAAAGATAACTCTAAGATGGAAATAATCATGACTAGTGAGATGCCTCACTTTGGTACTCCAAGTCTTCAACCTTGGATCTCCATCTCTTAAGTCTTGGACGGTCACCATGTAATTGATTCACCATCTTGGATGGCAAGGCAAAAACATATCATGACCTCACTACCAGAGAGGCATAATCCAAAGGAATCAAGAGCCTAAACCCCCAAGACCAAGAGTTCGACCCCCAAGCTTAGAAGCCACGACCTCCAAGGCTAAGGCCTCGACTACCAGGATCACTCTTAGACAAAGTAGTTGCAAAGGAGACATGGTTAGCAGAAATCAAGGGCCAACTCTTGCCTATTAGGCCAGGTGTCGCGCTCTGATGATAGGTATGGTCGGAGGGCATGGTCCAAAAGTGACGTGAGAGGAAGAGACCACATAGTTGTGACATCTGTCACCAACTCTGTCAGATGGAGTGTCAGGAAGCAGAAATCATAGGCTGACACCCTGATTTTCAGGAAGAACTCATGCCTTCCCTCACCATCTCAGCCATCCCTCTCCTATAAATACTGCTCTTTCACAAGCAGAAGGGACTTCAACTCTCTCTTCTCTCCGAAAGCTATGCCAAAATGCATAGTCCTTTCCATAGAGCTCCGCCAACTCAAGGTGGTGGAAGCCCAACATCAGGTGGAGGAAGCCCGACGTGAGGCCATCAGTTCCACCCAAGAAAGGAGCTTGGAAGCCCAACATCAGGTGGAGGAAGCCCGACGTGAGGCCATCAGTTCCACCCAAGAAAGGAGCTTGGAAGCCCAACATCAGGTGGAGGAAGCCCGACGTGAGGCCATCAGTTCCACACAAGAAAAGAGCTTGGAAGCCCAACATTAGGTGGAGGAAGCCCGGCGTGAGGCCATCAGTTCCACCCAAGAAAGGAGCTTGGAAGCCCAGCATCAGGTGAAGGAAGTCTGAGGCGAGACTATCAGTTTCACCCAACAAGGAGCTTGGAAGCCTAACATCAGGTGAAGGAAGTCCGAGGCGAGACTATTAGTTTCACCCAACAAGGAGCTTGGAAGCCCAACATCAGGTGGAGGAAGCCCGACGTGAGGCCATCAGTTCCACCCAAGAAAAGAGCTTGGAAGCCCAACATCAGGTGAAGGAAGTCCGAGGCGAGACTATCAGTTTCACCCAATAAGGAGCTTAGAGGCCCAGCATCAAGTGGAGGAAGTCCGAGACGAGACTACCAGTTCCACCAAACAAGGTAGCTTGGAGACCCAACATCAGGTGAAGGAAGCCCGAGGCCATACCTTCAGTCACAAGAGGTGAACGACCAAGGCTAGGCATAGGACCACCAGGGCATACCTTCAGTCACAAGTGGACGACCAGGGCTACTCACGTAGTCAAACTAATCGAAGGGAAAGATAGGCCCACTTGAAGAAAACAACCCCACCACTTTACACTTGGATTTCAACGGAACTTCCGTTGACTCGTTGATGCCGAAATTGGCACCAACACAAAGCAAACCCCAATGGAAAAGCAGTAAGAAATTTTGCACAGAGCACCTGAAAAACTAAAAACTTGTCAATATAAAAAAATTAAGATCAATAATCACCAAACAACAGTAATTAAAATTTAAGATAACATTTCAGCATTCAAAAGAAGAACGAACTCCGGCCATTTTTCAATTTCTCAACAAACCTAGACAGATCAACTGTTCATATAGTTGGATCAAAAGGCTCAAATCCAATTAGGTTGCATGTGATTCAATTTCTCAAATACTACAGCAGCTATGCAAATCCAACGGTAGCTTGGCATTGGCACCAAATAATAATCTGCAGAAAACTCTTGCCTTGGCTGCAGCATTATACGCCAAAATCCGAAGGATCAATCCTGCTTATATCACTCAGCGTTGCTGAAAACATTTTCTCTTGCCACACTTCAAAACTTGCTCTTAATCTATTTGTAGGTATTTAAATCTCTTTATGTTCAGAGGTTCATTTAGCTACAGAGGTGAAAGTGAACGCCATGACAAACATTTCAAAGACTGCACACATGCTTTAAATTTGGAAGAAAAGTTTAGAATAAATTTTCAGCGTCAGGAAATGACATGAAAGAAGTCTAATGCATGCCCAAATGACACCCCCAATTTGTCAATTAAACACCTAATTTGCAAAATCAAATACTATTTACTAATCACATAGTTGTAAAGTTAGTAGCCTAGTTCTAATCTAACAAAAACCATGAAAACCAACCATATAGTCAGAAAGCACTTGACCATTGCTCCGAACAATTTCACCACAGAGCTGAAAATGCCAAACAAAACAAAACAAAACTGCAAGATTTATTGAGAAATCAAACTTGTATTACTTGATTATTACATTAACAGCAGAATTTTCATCTAAACGGATAAACATTTAACCCCCAAATCCATAGAGGGTTCTTCCCTGCCTCTTCAAAGCATAGACGACATCCATGGTGGTGAAGGAAGAGAATCTCATCCCAAAAACTAAATTTCTACAACTTACTTAAAATTAAAATCAAATCCAACAAAAGCAACCTCGGAACACGAAGTTACTAATGAACCCTGACGAAATCTAACGGCATTATTTTCAGATCACATACTAAAACTGATAATTGCCAAAACCCTCTCGATCATAACCAAATTACAGCAAAATATGCAACCGATTAATCGAACACCAATCATTCTCAGCAACGACAGTGAGTTTCACGTTTGAACCAACTCTTCAATCAATACTAACCAAAACCCAGAATCATAAACCACACAATGAACAACTTTCCGTTAGAAATAGAACTATAGTAGCTCACAAATGATCAAAAGGAAGCTACTTTCCATTACCAACATCCAAACCCATATCAAGTACCAAAAAACCAAGGAAAACAATCACCAAAACCCAATTGAAAACATCAAACCGGCTCAAAAGCATCAAAGAATTCAGCTTAAAGCAATTAAACGCAAAAAAAAAAAAAAAAAAAAAAAGGATCTGGGTATGTGCGAAAGGAGTGAAAGATCCATTCACTTGCGTGAGCAAGCGAAATTTCCATACGCTAATTAATACGTGAAAACAAAAGGGCAGTTGAATTGAATAGAAAGAAGTTTGAATGTAAAATTGTACCTTTCTCTTGGAAACTCCGGAGCTGACCTCTGTCGCACAACTTGAAATTTTGATCAGATTGGATCAAAATCCCAAAGGCTCTTCCTCTTCATTATTTTCATTCATCTTTTCCTTTCTCTACTCTGCCTGAAGGAGTTTGTTGCTTGGAGTCGAGGTTTTTCAGTTAGAGTTTACGTAGTCTGGTGTTTGTTTGAATAAGCCCTAGTCTTTAGGGATGTTGTTTCATTTGAATTATTCCAAGTTCTGTTTTTCACGTAGCTGAGTTAATGCTATCGTGAGCTGCATTTACGCTTTCAGTTAGGGTTGTAGTATGGCTATAAAGCCGAGTTTGTATTGAAATAACAAGTCATTCATTCCATTTTGTCGAGCATTTGCATAGTTTCATTCAATTGTTCCTAACAAAGTGGTATCAGAGCCCCACTGGGCCTGAGACTGAGGAAAACAGGAGAGTTTTGAGAGAGATGTCAAGTGAAGGTTCTTTCGTCCAACCAGCCACTCCACGCTTCGATGGTCACTACGACCATTAGAGCATGCTCATGGAGAACTTCCTAAGGTCCAAGGAGTATTAGAGTTTGGTCAAGATAGGGTTTGAGGAGCCGGAAGTGGGAGCAGCTGCGACGGAGACGCAGCAAAAGAAGCTTGAGGAGCTGAAACTTAAAGATCTTAAGGTAAAGAACTATCTTTTCCAGTCAATTGACAGAACTATTCTGGAAACCATATTGGACAAGGGTACTGCTAAGAAGATCTAGGACTCGATGAAGAAGAAATTCAAGGGGAGTGCTAGGGTGAAGCGCTCAGTTCTTCAAGCTTTGAGGAGAGAGTTCGAAACTCTAGAGATGAAGATAGGGGAGAGCATTACTGAATACTTTGCTCGTGTTATGACAGTAGCTAACAAGATGAGGGTGAATGGAGAACAAATGAAAGATGTCACCATTGTGGAAAAGATTCTTAGAACTTTGACAGACAAATTCAACTATGTAGTTGTCTCGATCGAAGAGTCTAAGGGTATTGATGCACTCACTATTGATGAACTGCAAAGTTCACTCATTGTGCATGAACAAAAGTTCAACAGGAGCAATGGAGAAGAACAGGCTTTGAAAGTGACTATGGATGAGAGAAATGGAGGAAGAGGGTGTGGCAGAGGCAGCTTCAGAGGAAAAGGTCGAGGAAGAGGGCGTCAAGCGTTCAACAAAGCCACCATCGAATGTTATCGTTGTCACAAGCTCGGCCATTTTCAGAATGAGTGTCCTACATGGGACAAGGAGGCCAATTATGCCGAGTTAGATGAGCATGAGGAGATGTTGTTAATGGCCTACGTTGAAGAGCATGAGGCCAAGCGTGAGGAGATATGGTTTTTAGACTCAGGTTCCTCTAATCACATGTGTGGAGATGCAATGATGTTCAGTGAGTTAGATGAGAATTTCAGGCAGCAAGTAAAGCTCGGGAATAATACCAGAATGACAGTACAAGGGAGAGGAAATGTCAGATTGCATGTGAATGGTCTCAATCATATCATCATAGGAGTTTTCTATGTGCCGAAGTTGAAAAACAACCTCCTAAGTATAGGGAAATTACATGAAAAGGGGCTTGCAATTCTCATCCATGCAGGAATGTGTAAGATATATCACCCAGACAAAGGCTTGATTATCCAAACCGCTATGTCTGCAAATCGGATGTTCATCTTGCTTGCTAATACACAAGAAAAGAAGGCAGCCTGTTTTCACACGAGTGCACAAGATGTTTCTCATTTATGGCATCGAAGATATGACCATTTAAGCCATAAAGGTCTAACAACCTTCCAAACCAAGAATATGGTACGTGGTCTACCCCATCTTGCTCCTACCATAGTGGTGTGTACTGATTGCTTGAGAGGGAAGCAACACCGAGAGTTCATCCCTAAGAAAAGTGCATGGAGAGCAACTCAGAAGCTGCAACTCATACATGCAGACATCTGTGGTCCAGTAACTCCTATGTCAAATAGCAAGAAGAGGTATGCCTTATGCTTTATTGATGATTTTAGTAGAAAAGCATGGGTTTACTTTCTAGTAGAAAAGTCAGAAGCTTTAAATTCATTTAAATGCTTTAAGAAACTGGTTGAGAAGGAGACAGGCATGTATATTAAGTGCTTACACACTGATAGAGGGGGTGAATTCAACTTAGACGAGTTCAATGAGTTTTGTAAACATTGTGGCATCAAAAGGCAGCTTACCAATGCTTACACTCCACAACAGAATGGAGTGGCCGAGAGAAAGAATCAGACAGTAATGAACTTGGTTGGTTCAATGCTCTCAGAAAAAAAGATTCCGAAAACCTTCTGGCCTGAGGTAGTCAATTGGACCATATATGTTTTAAACAGAAGTCCCACAGTAGCTGTCAAGAATGTCACTCCTGAAGAGGCATGGTCTGGTGTGAAGCCTTCAGTGGAACATTTTCGAGTCTTTGGGTGTGTGGCACATGTTCATGTGCCAGATGCTAGGAGGACTAAGCTTGAAAACAAGAGTTTTGGATGTGTGCTTCTAAGAGTTAGTGAGGAGTCAAAGGGCTACAGGTTGTATGATCCGGTATCTAAAAGAGTGGTGACTAGCAGAGATGTAGTTTTTGAGGAAGACAGAGAATGGGAGTGGGACGCGTGCTATGAAGAGTAGGTGTTGTTAGATCTTGAATGGGGTGATGATGAGAATAACACAGAATAAGAACATGAGGCAGAAACGGATGAAAATGATGAAGCATCTAATGAAGACAATGGAGAAGCTGAGGTTAGTGAAGAAGATCAAGCAGCAGGAGATGATACATTTAGTCTTGTGAATGAAGAAGAGTCTAGTGCAAGATAAGGAAGAGCCAGACGGGTTCCCATCTGGATGGAGGACTATGTTAGTGGTGAAGGTCTGTCCGAGGAAGAAAACGAGCTCAACATGGCCTTGATTGCACCTGAAGATCCTATCAGTTATGAAGACGCTGTAAAGAGCTCGAAGTGGAGATTGCCAATGGACTCGGAGATTAATTCTATTGAGAAGAATTAGACTTGGAGACTTTCTGATTTGCCGGCTGGAACTAAAACCATTGGAGTCAAATGGATCTATAAAACAAAGTTAAACGAGCATGGAGAAGTTGACAAGTATAAGGCTCAGTTGGTGGCCAAAGGGTATTCTTAACAGCAAGGAGTAGATTTCACTGGAATTTTTGCTCCGGTAGCTCGAATGGACACAGTGAGGATGATAGTGGCACTTGCAGCACAAAGGAGCTGGAAGATCTATCAGCTGGATGTCAAATCAGCGTTTCTTCATGGTGAACTCAGTGAGGACGTGTATGTGGAGCAGCCAAAGGGTTATGAAAAGAAGGGAAGTGAGCATAAGGTGTATAAGCTGCACAAGGCTTTATACGGACTAAAACAAGCTCCACGAGCTTGGTTTAGCCGTATTGAGGCTCATTTCATTAATGAAGGGTTCCAGAAATGTCCAAACGAGCAGACCCTATTCACCAAAAGGAGTAGTGAAGGTAAAGTGTTGATAGTAAGTATTTATGTGGATGATTTAATTTACACTGGTGATGATGAAGATATGATGGTTGATTTTAAGAGCTCCATGATGAAAGTCTTTGACATGACTGATTTGGGAAGGATGAGGTTCTTCCTTGGCATTGAGGTGTTGCAGAAATCCGATGGCATTTTCATTTGTCAAAGGAAATATGCCATTGAAGTGTTAAGGCGTTTTGGGATGCTTGAGAGTAATTGAGTAAGTAGTCCAATTGTGCCAGGGTTCAAGATAAGTAGAGATGATTATGGGGTCACAGTTGATGAGACTTATTTCAAGCAGTTGGTGGGAAGTTTAATGTATCTTACTGCAACTCATCCAGACATAATGTTCAGTGTTAGTCTAATCAGCAGGTACATGGCTAAACCTACTGAACTCCACTTACAAGCTGCCAAAAGGATAATGAGGTACTTGAAGGGCACTGCCAACTATGGGATTCTCTATAAGAAGGGAGGGAGAGATGAAGAGCTGCTTGCTTTTACAGATAGTGATTATGCAGGAGATGTAGAGGATCGTAAAAGCACGTCCAGGTATGTGTTTCTTTTGAGCTTAGAAGCAGTTTCATGGTTATCCAAAAAACAGCCCATAGTTACTATGTCTACCACCGAGGCTAAATTTGTGGCAGCTGCTGCTTATGCTTGTCAAGCTGTATGGATGAGATGGGTGTTGAAGAGGCTAAGTCATGCACAGGAAGGTTGCACTACCATTATGTGTAACAATAGTTCAGCAATTAAGCTCTCGCGGAATCCGGTCATGCATGGAAGCAGGAGTAAGTGCATTGATGTGCGGTTTCATTTCTTAAGAGACCTTACAAAGGAGGGTGAAGTTGAATTAGTTCATGGTGGAACGCAAGAGCAGGTGGCTGACTTGATGACAAAACCGTTGAAGTTAGAAGCATTTCAGAAACTCAGAAAGATGATGGGAGTGTGTAAAGCTACAGATGTAAACTAATTGCATTTTGCAGTTAGTTTAAGGGAGGGAATGAAGGAGTTTGTTGCTTGGAGTCGAGGTTTTTCAGTTAGAGTTTACGTAGTTTGGTGTTTGTTTGAATAAGCCCTAGTCTTTAGGGATGTTGTTTCATTTGAATTATTCCAAGTTCTGTTATTCACATAGCTGAGTTAATGCTATCGTGAGCTGCATTTACGCTTTCAGTTAGGGTTGTAGTATGGCTATAAAGCCAAGTTTGTATTTCAATAAAATAACAAGTCATTCATTCTATTTTGTCGAGCATTTGCATAGTTTCATTCAATTGTTCCTAACACTGCCTCTGCTTTCCATCCCGTCTCCCTCTTCTTCTTCTTCTTCTTCTTCTTCTCTTATATTTGTACTATCAAAAAGATGCTTCTCCTTCTCTCTCCGATCAGTCTCGTGATGTGAATTTCCCTCTTCTTCTTTCTGTGCGTGTCTCTCGCAGAAAACCTCTCTCTCCATCTCTCTCTCTCAATCTATGAAAGTCGAATGGAACCATTGTAATAAAGGAACAATGAGGGGCAAAAACCCATTTCGCCAAAACCCCAAAATTCTTCAAGCCAATGAATAATCAGCATTGTCGATCACCAAACAATCTCCACTTGGAGTCTACGAAGTTCAGCACGCTAGCTCTCTCTCTCTCTCTCTCTCTTTATCTCGACTTGCACGGAGAAAAGAAACAAAAGGATCAGCATAGCATATCCCTTTCGTCATCTTTCTCTCTCTTCGCACAGATCAAAGGAGTACCTGTCCTTCTCCAAAGCAAACACGCAGAAGTAAATCAACAGTTCAACACCACTCGGTTCGCACCGTGTCGAATGCCAAGGCTATAAATTATATAAGCTACAGTGCTTTAACCCTCAAATAGTATATAATATATTATCAAATTACTTCGATACAAAATTATTTTGTTGAAAGATACATATAATTTTTTTTTTCTGCACTATCCCCATATCATCCTTTACATCAAAATTAAAATAATGGGCTTGTTTGAGCCCAAAAGTACTTTTGGCAAAATCTTTTAAGGATTAAGCATAGCGGGCCTGTATCAGCGACCCAAACTACATATTCTTGACAAGTATCGTGTGAAGGATGAATAAAGCCCAAGCAATCTAAGCCAACATGGGCCACCCCGAGTAATCATCAAGATTCCCTGCCCACGTGACGTTTGAAGAATACAACGAAGGTTTCCCATGCAATTAAGGGAATATGTTGGGCATACAAGAGCATGCAATCGCCTTTAATTGCAGAGAAGCAGGAATCTATCATCATGATTCTATTAGTGCGCCACTAATATGTAATCCTGATTCCATAAGTGTGCCACCATTGTGGAAGGGCTTGCGAACAGACATTAAAGAAGCATATCCAGCCATTCGCATCCAATAGGCACTCAACTTTGCCTATATTCTAGCATATCCAAGCCAGCAGATAACTATTAATTATCTACCCATCATGATTTGTTTCAAGGCCAACAACTATGGCCTGATGAATCTGCAAAGTAGCCTATATATAGAGGCTACAATGAAGTTACAAGGACCTTCAATCAATCAATTAATCTCTACAGATTATCAAAGTCTTTCCGGAGCAACTTATCCCTCAACATCAGTTAAACCAGTCAAGCTTGGGTCGCGCCCTCGCAACCTCGCGAAGCTAAAGATACGCTTTAGCACCAGACAACACTTCAATCTAAGCCTCCCCAGAGCAACTTGACATCAACGTGTCAGTTAAACCAACGAAGTAAGGGTAATGCCCTTGCAACTCAACGAAGCTAAAGTCATGCTTTAACAAAATTTGTGCTTCTCTCCTACTTCCCAGTGATTGCTCTGCTCAATCTATAACATTGAGTATCAATTTGGTGACGTAAATAGATCAAGCAAAAGTCCTCACTCACGAGGCATAGAGAAGAATCATGTGACGAGGTTGGTGCTATCCTCGTCCACAAGCGTTTGAGAAGAAGTCAGGTCAAGGGACATCCCCGATGACTACACCCTACGGTGTTGGCACGCCCGCGCAATCACTATAGAACCAAAAGAGACTATTGACCAAAACTGGAGCCAAATAGGGCTAATTTTATTTAGGGTCCTTGACTTAAAGCATCAAAATAAGTTAAAATCAACCCACTTACCCCAACAACATATTTTTGTTTCCCCTAACCCAATTTAACAACTAAATGTGAATTTTAGCCTTCGAAAGAGTGTGAAATTAAACCACAGCCACTCATCTCTCTCTCTCTCCCTCTCTTTCTCAAATCCCCTTTCTTTGACTTCCGCCGGCGACATCGATCACTGGCCTCCCGGAAGAGGAACAAGGAGAAGCGGGAACCACTTAAATAGAGGAATGGATTGTATTTCGTCCTTTGTTCTCCATAGCAACTGGGAATCAAAAAGCACCAAATTTGATGACTTATTAAGGGAAAGACGAAATTGACAACACAAACCCTGCAGCCGGTGACATCCTGTCCCTCCCAGGCGACAGTTCAGCAGCAAGACCACCTGAGGCAATTTTCCAGTGAGATTGTTATATCGGAGGTCCAAATTGAATATCAAAGTTGTAAAGTTCCATCGCTGAGCTCCGTTAGGTTCTCGGACTCGGGCTTCTTGGCTTTTGATATGAAACTCTTGGTTCTGATAGATATTGAAGAATTGTAGGGCAAAATACTCATCTTCAACTAGTGCCCATATCTCTCGATTAAGAAAGCATCTAGTATGAGGAAGAAGAAGATAAAGGAAAAGTGGGTTTGCTTTAGTTGATCTAAGGACAAAAGGGCCGGGTATGACTTAATTTTGTGAGAAAAGCGACACCTGAGATATGATTAAGGCCACCGCTGAACAAGTGGCGAGGTTGAAGATGAACAGTGTTAACAGAGCAGCAAAGTTCAGTAACAACAACGGCAGAGGGTTTCTGGGCCCACCTTGGAGCTCAAGTCCATCTCTTCCTTGCGTCCAAAACCAAAGCCCCTTTAGTTTGCATGAATTGTTAATGATTTATATGGTAACTGTCACATCAGGTTCAGCTTTATGCACCATATTCATTTATTGATTGTTGAAATGTTGTTGTTTTAACTCTTAACTTTAGTTTCTTTCAAATCTCAGTTAAACTTCTAGACTAGGGAGAAGCGGGCCATAGATTTGACGCTGAAATATCTTCTCTAAGAGCAGCTTTTACTCAAGGGGTTGTTTTGTGGCATAAATTTGACCATCGTAATGTAACCCAGTGGTTGTTTGGCCTTTGGAGATAATTATTGGGTGTAATAGAGGTTTGTTTAAAGATCTATTGGGGGGAAATAGATGTCTATTAGAGAACAATAAATATTTTAAATTGATGTAATCTCCTCATTTTTTTTCCTTAATCAAAGTTTTATTTGTCTAATTTTAGGGAGAGTGGTTCTCATTCCGGCAACCGAAATGTCTATTAGGGGACACTAAAAGTTTATTGAAGGGAAATACAGGTTTATTGGCGGGGACAATAAACCTCTTCGGCCCCATATGAGATCTCCGACAATCTCTTTGGGAACTTCCGGCGAGATTTCATAAACCTCTATTACCCCCCAATAAAGGTCTATTGGGGGCAATAGAGCTATTGAGAGGCAATAGAGGTTTATTGGGGGGCAATTAATAAACATTTCCGGCGACCTATGAGATCTTCGACGACTTTTTTAGGGACCTCCGGCGAAGTTTTCAGAGAAATCCGGTGGGTGGGGGCCGGTGACCGGATTCCAGCGTCATCCTCTTAATTTTTTTATATTTGATAATAGAAAAGACAAATACAACAAAAAAGTAGGGAGCTTGCCCCGAAGTACATGAAATAAAAAAGAAGGCAAAGAATATAATATAATCCTTCCCATCTTCCAAAGAAACAAAAATATCTATGCAGTACTCTTTGGCTCCTCTTTCAGTTGGAGCTAAAGTTCTTAATGGTAGCACATTAGCTAGCCTGATCTACATTTGTAACTAATTGCACCCTGTTAATTTTTCAATAATGTGGGCGTTTAGGGTGTAGTTTGATAAGATAGTAATCTTGCGGTTTTCCTTTTCCTAGCATTCCTAGCAAAATAATGATCTATTTATACTTCCAGCCATATATCAAAATTTCATATTATGTTTTGTCATACCCACACGGCCAAATCAAGCAAAATAAAATAACAATACATAATCTCAAGAACAAGGTAAAATTTCAGGCATTTCCAAAACATCTACAATGATCGATTGTAGATCCGTTTTAGGGATGAGCATAACTGGAACTTATGTCAGTTGCACAAGGTTATAACTTGGGACGTACGAATTATCATGGTTTACAGTACATCAGCTCTCTTATGCGCGAATGCTTATTTGATGACAATTAGTTCAATCAAGATTAAGATATAAAATGCGCAACTCATTATGGATTAACACTATCTAAAAATTTCAACAATTTGCTTCAACCTCCAATCTCCCTTGCTCCAGAACACACTCTCAAACTCACTAGAGCTGTTGTTTTTGCCAATATGTTCTAAAATAATGTAAAATCTGGCTCAAGACAAGGGAGATGAGGGTGATCAAGTGGAAAAATAAGCACTCACAGATCATAGCAAAGTGAATATATAAAGATTAATTTCAATTTACCCCCTGAAGTTTAGGGGTATTATCATGTCACCCCATGTACTCTCAATTTTAAATTTTTACCCCCCAAGCTTTCCGATTTTAATCTTCCATGTCCAATCTTTGATGCTCCGTCCAATTTGGACGTTAAATCTAATAATATGGCTCATTTTGAGGGCTAAAATGGTCATTTCATGACAGAAGAAAAGAAAAAAAAAACCTTTTCTCCTTCCTCTCTCTCACTTTCGGGGGTTTCTCTCTCCTCTCCAAATCCCTCTCTCTCCCTTCTACTCTGCGTAGCTAGTCCAACGTCCACCACCGCCGGATGTGTATGCATCCACCCCATCTCTCTCAGTCCTTTCTTTGCAATTCAATCTTCCTATCTAAAATTGAAGCCCTAATTTCCCAAAGTGAAAAACCAAATCCTCCCCCCATCTCCCGCGACTTGGCCCGAGTCGACTCGCTCAACACCAAGCTCCAGTTTGCTTTACAAGGGGTGAACATGGCGGATCTGGAGCCCATGCAAACGGAGATCCAATCTGAGGACTTGTCCACTCCGGTTACTTCCAATACCAGCTTCGGAAGTAGCGAGTACTTCACACGCGTCGCCGTCGGCAACCTAGCGAAGCAGTTTTACATAGTGTTGGATACCGGCAGTGACGTCAATTGGCTCCAATGCCAGCCTTGCTCTGACTGTTACAAGCAATCTGACCCTAAACCCGAGTTCACCATCACAGCGCTGCCACAATGGGAGTTCGTGGGTCGATTCCAAGCCGGGTACTGCTGATGGGTTATCCTGATGGTCCGGTTCAGATGAAGGAGATCGAGACTAGCAAAAGAAGAATTGGTCCGGAGGTAATATTAGTTTCAAGGCGGCTTCGGACTAGCTGCGCAGAGCAGGAGAGAGAGAGAGAGAGAGAGAGAGAGAGAGAATGGTTTTTTCTTTTTCTTTTTTTTCTGTCATGAAATGACCATTTTAGCCCTCAAAATGGGCCCCATTATCGGATTTAATGTCCAAATTAGATGGAGCATCAAAGATTAGACACGGAAGATTAAAATCGGAAAGCTTGGGGGGTAAAAATTTAAATTAAGAGTACATGAGTACATGGGGTGACATGGTGATACCCCCAAACTTCAGATAGGTAAACTGAAATTAATCCTATATATAACATAAAAGAGCATGTTTTTATTTGGTATAACAATTGGTATCAACCATCATTAGTCATTACTGGATTTGCTGAACGGCTGAAACAACTTCCTCAATGTTCTGAAATTTTCTCCTCTCCTTAAGAATCAGCTTTGCAAACTCAAGTGCCCGTCGCTCACAGCCCGCCCTCTTGCTAGCATCAGTGATTGATTCAAAATCTTCGACATGTGCCACACCAACAATTCTCCTGCAAATAGTAAAACAAAGTTAAGCAATTAAATCAACAGTTTCCAGAAAGAACTCCAAGATTAGAAATCCTATATATGGTAAAAACATGCATTGTATCCATCTATCTATTAGTCTGTCTTTTCTAGTAAACAATCCTTCAACATGAAAACCTGCCAGAAACTAATAAAGAAACAAATGAAGAAGACTTGAGCTTGAGAGATATTCAACATTATGGGAAGCGCCAGAGCAAAATGTTAAAACTTCTGGAAAAATTACAAAAATAAATAAACCTAAGAAATTGTATGGATGCAGAAAACTGGGGATCTATCTTACCTTATCATTTTCGCAGCACCAAATCCAAGGGTGTCATGAAGCAATTCTTTAATATATTTGTCTTGTACAAGCTGTTGAAGCTCACAGTTGTTATAAATTGCAGGAAGGTACGCGTCACCAGCATCTTTGTTCTCATCCCATAGTGCGATAAATTTTCTGTGGAAAAAGTTCCATGTATTTTGAATTATCTTCAAAATCCAAGCCTTATATGCCTGCACCACAAAGCAAATCTAATATGAGACTCTAAGATCCACACAACAAACGAACAATATGAAATAGCAAGACAAATTATGGGTTAATGATGCAGCACATTATTACATCTAACGTGTTTCTGACAACATCCGGACATCGTAACAAACTAATTGGATAAATTGACCTTAACCAATAACAATAAGCAAAGTTTCTCATCTACCCAAATAACATCCAAAAATCCACAAAGTGTTAAAAGTACAAAGACAGCCCAAATAATGTTCCAAAGTCCAAATACAACAGTGGGAGCTAAGAGCACTCTCACATAGACTATCAAAATGTAAAGGACCAGCTCTACATCTACTCCTATTCAAATGTCAATATTACAAACAACTCATTTTCTGTCTAATTCCAAATGCCAAGTGCATGATTGCTGATAACGAAGACTAAGTTCTGTTATCGAATATTGAAAACGTTCTCTAACCTTTTCTTTTCTTTTCTTTATAAAGTACAAAATTTCTAAACTATGTCAAGACAGTCAGATTTTTGATTTTATTATCTGAAGAGGAAGCCTTCTCCAAAGATTTTAGTTTAATATAGTTTAGTTCTTCAACCTGAACACTCATAGTCCAGAGATGATTCAACAGTGAGATTAATGCTTATGCTCAAACAAGTTGATAAAATGTTCAAGGTAGAACTAAGCAAATGGATTGTACTCCATGATCACATCTCAATATAACTAGTTATGACCATGAACACTATAGAGAACTCTTTAATCATGAATGATAACTCATACAGGGAAGCGATAACTAGATTCTTTTGCATAAACCATAACTGTAATACCCCGAAAAATCCAAATTAAATTCCATGGATTTTTAGAAATGATTTCACGATAGTAGGAGCGAGTACGAAGCTGGAAGAAGTTGTGGAATTAGTTCGAACGATTTTATTTACGAAAACGAACGTTTTTTAGGGGGTAAACAAAGTTGACTTTTTATACATACGGAATTTGGGAAAACTTCCTTCATGAAAGTTGTAGAGCTCGTCGATATGATCTCGTGCATATGTGGAACGCAATATTCGGAGTTCGTATGAATAAGTTATGAATATTTGAAATTTGGGAATTTTCTATAAATAGGGGAAAATTTCTGATTTATTCATTAAGGACGAAAAAATTGAGATTTTGCGGAATAGTCCCCCAGCACCTCCGTTCTCTCTCTTCCTTCGACCCTCAGACCTAGCGGGTTTTCGCCGACCCGACCCGGACGTTTCTCTCTCCTCCGGCATCCTCCGGCCACGACCCGGCCTTCCCCGAGCTCGCCGTCGCACGCACAGCCTCCCTCCGGTGTCGCCTTGCCCCGCCGCTGTCCCTATCCCCGGATCGAAGCCACCCAGCCTCCGATCGGTGACCCGACCGAAAAACCCATTTTCCGGCGTCCCCTCGGCCGATCCTTCCCATTTTCGTGATCTCCTCTTCCCCCTGATCATCCCCATGTAAGTCTTTCATCACGATTTTGAGTGTAGAACACTAGATCAAGGTTTGACTTTTTTGACGTCCCTGATTTAATATGAAATCTGATCGGACGCACAGGATTAATCCGACTTCCAAGCTTGATCTAGGACGATCTAGACCGAATCTCGCTTAGCTCCAGGTATGAAAGTCGATCACCCTTTCATTTTGAACAAGTTTGTAGTTGGTCGCTTTGCCATCGGAGGTGGTTGACCCGGAGTTGACCGCCGCGTTGACCGCCCACTGACCACCGCTTTGTGGCGGCGCGTCAGACCATATTTCGAGTTTTCATTATCTAGGCGATGATCTATGCATCCATACGAGCGTTTTGATATATAACATGGTCATGTTAGAAAAAGTTGATAAATAGTGGATTTACGTTTTTACGTTACTATTTACGGTTTTTACGTTTTATCTTCGGTTTACGATCTGCGAAGATCAGACCATTGGTTTTGCTTCAAATTTAGATATGTTGATCGTATGACTGTCCCGATGACTTTGTGTGGTCACGGGCGAAGATCCGACCGTTGGATCTTCGTATAATTGTAAAACAGTAATTCGGAAGGCGATTCGTGAGAATCTGACCGTCGGATTTTCATATAAAATTATGGAGATATTAGTGAGGGCAATTCAGGAAGATTGGACCGTTGGATCTTCGTGATAATATTGGAGGATGATCCTAAGGGCGATCCGTGAGGATCCGACCGTTGGATCATCATATAATTTCGATCCGACCGTTGGATCATCGTTTAATTTCAATCCGATCGTTGGATCATCGTTTAAGTACGTTTATGAGTTGTTGGCTAAGTTAAGATCATTATTGGATTAGGTGATCGATGGATTGATTTGGTGGACGATTCGGATTGATATATTTGGCTTTTTAGAAGACGCAGCTGGATTAGAGGTGAGTAAACCTCACGTGGTTCATATTACGAACCGAATAAATTTAATTACTTTATTTTTATCGCAATTGTGTGAAAATATTTGTGGAATAAATATTTGTTTTAAATCATATGGACTTGATCAACTACGGTCCATAGGTAAGTAAAATGATTTTATTGTACAAATGAATTTCACGGTTTTTATGCTTGAACTATAGTTGGTATTAGTGGTCATCCCTGAGCGGATGATTACGTATATATATATTTACGTGGAATATATATATTGGTTGATGTGTGATTGGTGTGATGAAATGATTGAGAATGGATTGGATATTATTCAAGCTATTAATCTCGCATTTTAATTGTTGAATAATGAAATGTTGATCATGTGGTGTGAAAGCTATTTTATATGCCCACTTGTGATTATGTGGAAATTATTTTAAGAAATAAAGATTTATCTTGAAATAATATGTCTCTTTATGTGGGTGTACATATACATATATACGATCTATAAATCATAAAGATTGTATTTTGTGAATTTGATTATGTCTGAGAAGTACAGTTGTGAAGCCGGGTGATTCCTACAACCCCGTGCTTAAATGAATTACTGGTAAATGTGTTTTGGTGTTATGAGACGTTAAGCCTGGGCCCTAGTCCCTACAGATAGTGCACTATTATACTCATAGGAAGGAAGTAGCCGACCTTGGGTATACATACTTGGGTATAGTACGTTGGATCCTAGTATGCTGCGGCTTTCCCGTACTTTGGGTATAGTATGTTGGACCCTAGTACGTGGATTTGTGATTTGTTACCAGTCAACCTGGCTTACTCGTGATTTGGGTATAGTACGTTGGACCCTAGCACTTGTATTTATGATTTGTTACTAGTTAATCCGAAAATTCACTAAAAAGAAAAGTGTACTTATATTATTTTGATCAAATATTGGTGATATATTGTTAATATGTGAAGGTGTTAGTGAAAAGAGAATCAAGCATGCTTTGCCTTAATGTTATTTCACATATTAATGTTGCAATATTTGTTGGTTGTGATCAGTCAAATGTTGAGTTTTAAAAGAAAGCATCGAGAATATACTTATATGTTTCTGTGATTTTTGGAGTTACCTTGTGAGTGTGTTGATTGTTTACTTGAGTTATAATAAATATAATTGAATAAATCAACAGTTCTTTCTTGTTTACTCATACGGGCTGTCAAAAGCTCACCGGGTTTTGTGTTGTTGCAACTCCCGGTACACTATTCAAATTGTGTAGCGGGTAGTCTTACAGGTCAGGAGAATCAGGGCAGTGATCGTGCGGTTTAGAGTATTAGTATTAGATTTATAACATTTGTTTTGTGAGGAGAATTGTGCTCTCTTGAGCTTTATAATTTGTTTTGGTGAGAGTGTATTGTAATAAGTAGCTTGAGGATTTGGTTTATGTAATTATCGAGAGGTGTAATGTACAGTTGATTTTGAGAAAAAAATTCTGAGATTATAAACAGGGTATTTGAGGTTCATGCTTCGAATATGAATTACTTAAATTCAGAATTCGGGGTGTGACAATAACTGAATGTGCTCAAGTCTGGTGAGAGTATTTGTACTTGATAGTTTCTATAATTGAAAATGAATTAATAGAATTGCCAGTAGTATATATAACTATCTATTTATCTATCAAGGAATATAACACCAAAATGAAAATTAAACTAAAGTGGCTATGCCACACCCCTATTCTCTCTCTCCACGAGAGAACCCTAAAACCCGGCGGCTTCCCGATCTGAGCAATCATTCTCGTCCGGTGGCGCTCGGACGTATGGGCTGGCCTCTGTCCTCGCTGTCGTCGTGGGGTCTGCTGCCGGACGGGTAGTCATGGATATTGCTCTTGTTCCATCAGATGGAGTTTTGCTCGAGGCTGCTTGGCGGTTCTGGCTGGGATGGTGAGCGGCGGTTGTCGTGCTAACAGGTCCGGCGATCGAACCTTGATGACGGCGTCATTGGTCTGAACTCGGTGGTGGTGGGAGATGAGTTCCTGGATCGGGGTTTGGTTTTTTCTCTGTGGTAGCGTGGGTTGAGGCGGCGTGGTCTGTGCAGTTTGGGTCGTAGGCGGTGGGCGCTAGTGGCGACGCAGGTTATGGCAGAGCAGATTGAAGCGGGCGCAGGTCGTGGCGGTGTGCGGCGGACGGAGCAAGGTCGGGCTGGTTAGTACGACGGGGATGTGGAAGTGGGTGGACTGGACCGGATCTGGCTGAATGGACCTTGGGTGGACTTTGCTTTGGTGGGCTTTGAGTTTCTGGGTTGGGGTTTCTACCCTAGTCCAATAGCTTCTAATTTTGGGCTAGGGTTTAGGCTCTTGGCCCAAACCTATGTTTTTAGCTTTTGTCTAATTACAATAAGTTTCTTGTATTAGGAACCTAACGAGTGTAGTTTGACTTGTCTATTCGCTATGTTTTTCCATAGCTTATAGGCTCGCTTTTAAAGTAAGCAATAAGTTCAAATATAGTTGGTCTATCCTATGTACTTGTACATACCTCCAACAATATGGAGTATTTACTACATCACCAAGCATAAGTAACACCCATTTTGGGACACCCACGAGACATGGCAAGGCCCAACCGCGACATCCATCTTGTAGCCCTATGTTCAAGCTACGCAACGGTATCCGGAAGTCGCAAATCCGTCGCCGGGAAGCCACCTTTCCGGCCTTGCAAAGTTGCCCTCACAAACTAGGCTTTCTACACTAGAATAGTTATCTTTGCTTGTCCCACATCGAAAACCATGTAAAGGAAGAGCACTCCTTCACCTATAAAAGGAATACCTCTTCCCACTTAAACACCAACCCATTACATACTTTGTAATCCCTTCGGGCCGCAAGGCCCGAACACACTAATTAAACATTCAAGTGGACGTAGTTTCCCGCTAAGGGGGGAGATGAACCACTATACATCTCGTGTCACTCTCTCTCTCTCTCTCTCTCTAAAGCTAACTAGAGATCCCACGGATCACTAACGTTAACATTGGCGCCGTCTGTGGGAAGCCAACAAAAAGGCTTCGTCACCTACCACGAGCTTCGACCCGAAAGTGTCGAGTCAACGCTCGTTCAACATCAAATTAGGGCCGGTCAACGCCCGACGGAGTTGGTCAACACCCGGCGGAGTCGGTCAACGCCCGTCAACATTTGGTCAACGCGGAACAAGGCTTGGTCAACGCTTGTCAAAGAAGAGTCAATGCTGGACCTACAAAAAAAAAAAAAAAAAAAATATTTGGCGCTAACTACTCTGGACACCTAGAAAACTTCTCTGGGCATCCAAGCACCAAACTGCAATCATCATCAGCGGCTCCGCTCCGCCAGCCCAGGCTAGCGCAAGCATGCCAGCACGCCAGCGGCAGGTGCCCTCATCAGCGCCACCACAGCACAAGCTCCGCACCGCCAGCAACCCATACCGCTAGTGTTCAAATTGCAGGGTCTGACTCCAAACATTGACGTTAATATAGCAAGCAGGCCTAGCGGTTCGCTCGTCACCCAGCACCTATCGCTCATCACCTAGCGATTCTTGACTCTCGCCTGTCGCCGACAAACTTCAAGCATCAGTTTCAGCACCAACAGCCCAGCCCTAGCGGCTAATGATCCGCCACGCGTATCCAGCGGCTAACGCTCCGCCAAGCTTGTCCAGAGGTCCAAGTCTGGCCAAGACTCCACCGGCCAAGTGCTCCGCTCCGCTGGACTGTTCACCGCTGGCATCTTCACCGGTAAAGGTCGGCATCTTCCTCCGCTGGACGTCCACTGGACATCCGCCGCTAGCTATCCACCTCCGCTGGACGTCCTCCGCCGGACAACCTCTGCTGGACATCCTCTGCTAGCCAACCTCCGCTGGCCATCCACCGCTGGACAGCCTCCGCTGGCCACCCTCTGCTGGACATCCTCCGCTGGCCAACCAGAGCGATGGAGCGTCATGCTTGGAACAACTCCAACATGATTCGGCTACTTACATCAATTTCAACTTCAACTCGCTCCAAATCGGCATAAGATAAGTAACTATGTCTTATCTCTTACGCTCTTGCAATTAGAGCATTTGCCATGACTATACATGTCTCCATGACCCTTAAGCATGCCTACAAAATGTTATTAGCAACTTTATTACAAGTACATGCTATACACATATGCCATGCTACTACTTAATTGCAACTCAATTAAATAAATATGTGACATTCATCTAGAAGCTTGTGACACTTACGACTTAGTTAAAACATGCTCGGATAAATGATTTGCTCAGGTTACGACTCGCTTGGGTACCGAGTATGGCCACGACTTGCGCTTGGGCCACGCCTCGCATGCTCGCACAGCGCCTACACACTCAACTACACCCAACTTGCTCGATCATGTCCAATATGTTTTACTTAAGCCCCAAGTTCACAAACGCTTCATACTATGTCACCGGGACTACTCCCACGAAATTACTTTGGACACCCATTACACTTGCCACTATCTATTGTGCGTGTTATATGGCCATAAGATCCACATATACAACTACCAATATTTTACATGTTCATACACATTAATGGAATATTGAATTCTTCTACCATTTGTTGCTCACTACAAATCGAATTCTTTTCGCATTCCATTAATACGAACAATAACCAATGCAACAAGCATTCTACATATGCCTATTTTTTGTCTTTGTTGTGCAGGTTAACGAGTCCCTTCTTGCTTACGGAGTTCGGGGACTTGTAGGGGCTCCGTACCGCCCGGTTACTTATGCTTGGTGACATCATGTGTATAACTCCCCAAACACGAAGCTCCTCTTACTTGGGGACTTCGGGGACTTGTACATACCTCCAACAATATGGAGTATTTACTACATCACCAAGCATAAGTAACACCCACTTTGGGACACCCACGAGACATGGCAAGGCCCAACCGCGACATCCATCTTGTAGCCCTATGTTCAAGCTACGCAACGGTATCCGGAAGTCACAAATCCGTCGCCAGGAAGCAACCTTTCCGGCCTTGCAAAGTTGCCCTCACAAACTATGCTTTCTGCACTAAAATAGTTATCTTTGCTTGTCCCACATCGAAAACCATGTAAAGGAAGAGCACTCCTTCACCTATAAAAGGAATGCCTCCTCCCACTTAAACACCATCCCATTACATACTTTGTAATCCCTTTGGGCCGCAAGGCCCGAACACATTAGTTAAACATTCAAGTTGACGTAGTTTCCCGCTAAGGCGGGTGAACCACTATACATCTTGTGTCACTCTCTCTCTCACTCTCTCTCTCTCTCTCTCTCTCTCTCTAAAGCTAACTAGAGATCCCATGGATCACTAACGTTAACAGTACTACTGTGGCTCCTCCACGAAACCTTGCTCTGGCCATTGTTATGTGTCAGCGGGTGAGTATGTAATGACCTTCTTGACATGCGCTATTATAAATGGAATTACCATTATTCAAAAAAAAAAAATGAAATATAACACCAACAAAATATATATATATATATATATATATATATATATATATATATATATTAAATAGTATGCAAAATATAGATACCAAACTGCAAAAAACTCGTAACATCTAAATACTTGAAATAATACCTACAAAGAAAAAGATAGCTGAAAATAACAAGGAATATGATCAACACTGAAATAAAAATAAATAAATAAATAAAACTAAGGAATAATGACAAAGAGACAATCGACAACCACATACTTTTCGATCATTTTGTTCATCAGCATGCCCATCTTGTGCAAAGAAAGCCAAAATCAAGTTTCCCAGAAAAGCTCCAGTATCAAAACCTATTGGTCCGTAAAATGCAAATTCTGGATCTATAACTTGAGTTGAATCAGGAGTCACCATTACAGAACCAGTGTGAAGATCTCCATGTATTAGGGCTTGGGCTCTCTCACAAAACCTAAAGAAAAAGCAACTTGATCAGTCATAAAACTTGATGCCAGTCAAAGCCATGAGCTACTAGAAGATATTTCTACAAACAGCTGTGCTACAAGGGGGACCAATGGCAACTTCATCATTCCTATGAGATTCGACAATGATACTAAGATGAGATGGTTTCATTACAAAGATTTCAACTCAGCAACTTCAAGCTTCAAAGCATTGTCCTCTCGCACAGCCTTAGCATCAGAATCAAGATAAGGAGAACTCCAGTGGTTATATTCAGATACTTTGTAAGGGTCAGAGAAAACAACTTGCTCGGTGTGCCTGCATAACTCCACATTTCCACAAAATTCAGCAACTGCAGAAAGTGCACATGCAGATGAGTTAATAAGAAATATAAGGTTAACTTCATTTTTCTAAAAAAAAAAAAAAAAGGAATTCCTCGTGAGGGAAAATTCAGAATAAAGTCCATGGTTAGCAGAAACAGTTTCCATATCTTAAAAAGAACTAAGCTAAATTCAATTGAAAACTAATACTCGACTGATACTAATTTTAATAAGAGGAATGCCCCAATGTTGTTAAGACAATAACAGATCAATGATGATTGTAAAGAGACTACCTATATGATTCTAACACAATTAAAATCACCTCTACTACGTTGCAATGTTCAATTTTTAACCTAACAGTACTTGAAAAGACCCGGACCCATGAATGCCCCAACATGTTTAGTAACTACACAACCTATTTTTTGGTCTAACACTGTGGAGACCATGTGCATAACTTTTCACCCCTAATTAAACAAGTCAAACATTACATTGTTTGTATGAATGTGGAAGCACCTGAACATGATGCATTCTATTAATGAAGCACAAGACATGTAACCAAAGAATACAAAATCAAACAACATAGCATACCAGCTTTCCTGTGGTCGGTAGTATTATGATAAAGGAGAGAAGTGTAGAACAGAGTCCTTGCCATATAGTCTGACATGTGGTCAGCAAGCAAAGGGTACTCCATTCCAGCAATCAGTCCCTTTCGCAGTATAATATGGGGAGGTTCCAAATAGCGCATGCCAATCAAAGACATGGTCCGATCAAAATGATAAACTTCAGGCACATGATCAGGACTCAAACGACCATGCTCTCTCAGTGCCAATGTCTCAAAATAAGCTCTTTCCTTTGTCTTCGGCCATGACTCACCTATACAACGTATGTATGGAAGAGCCTGCAAAACCCTAACAACACATTTCAGAACATTAAAGCTCAATACTTTTTATCCAAATCAAAGTCTCTCACATGTTGGGACACAATCAGAAAATTATCAACTCACAAAGAGCCTGCACTAACCTAATACCATTGCATGATTTTCATCATAGAACATCAAAGCTTATCAGAAAAACCATAACCTGCTTGATGACAAAAGAGCCATGAGAACCAACGACGATGAAGACGAAATTGAGATTGCCATCGCCGACTTCTTTGATGGTCAAGTTGTCGAGGTGGTCTTTGAGCTTGGAAGAGAGGGAAGGTGTGGCCTTTATGTAGTCTAGGAGCAACTTGTCGTTCAGTTGCTGGTACTCGGAGAAGGCCATGTTGCCACGATGAAGATGATGACTGAGATGGAGTTGAGTGGTTTAAGAAGAATAAAAGAGTGAAGAGGATTGAATAACGTTAACGTTAACGTTGGAGACTGGGAGCTTTGGTGGTGAAAGGTTTGGACTATGGCAAAATGTCTTTTCATTTTTGGATTGGTAGATTGGTGCAATGAACCTGGTCCGGGTTCTTCAATTTAGGAAAAACAAATTGGATGCTCTACCAGCCAATAGACTTCGACTAGAATAAAAACCTTTTTAGCCAATTTTTATTTTAGCTAGTTTCCAATATTTTATTTTTTTGGGTTCTTACAGTCTTGGTGTGGGTTAAAAATGTACTACTAGTCTATGCTTTCTGCCCAATTCTCTTCCTGCTTTGTGCAAGGGTAACCGCGTGTGCAAATAATTTTGTGTAGTACTTTATAATTTAGTGTATTTATCTTTAGTTAGAAGTTAGGGCCGTGATCACTTACCCAATTTTAGCCCAAAAATTGTCCACTTACTCCACCAAGAGTTTTTTAGCCCTATTTACCCAATCTAACAGTGTTTGACAGTATTGCCCTCATTTTAATTAACAAATTACACTCATATATCTTTCTCCTCCCCCTCATCTATTTCTCTCTCTCTCTTTCTCTCTCTTTCTCTAACCTCGTCTCAGGCTCTCTTTCTCTCTCTCTCTCTCTCTAAGCCACCACGCCCACCACTCCACAGTTGATGTCGGCCTCCACCGTCGCCGCTCTGTCCCACCGTCGGACCACCAGAGGATGATGTCATCCAACTCCACAATCCCAACCCCTCTGGGCTTCATCAGTTTTGTTCGTCAGATGTCCGGGAAGCTCTCCATGCCGGAATCGGGTCTGAGCTTCGCCGGTTTTGTTCGTCAGATGTTCGGGAAGCTTCGAAGCTACACGCCTGAATCGGGTCTGGGCTTCGCTGGTTTTGTTTGTCAGATGTCCGGGAAGCTCCGAAGCTCCACGCTGGAATCGGGTCTAGGCTTCGCTTGCAGGTCTCGGACGACGTCAAAACTGTGGTCTATTGGGGGGCAATAGACAGATTATTGTCCCTCAATAATTTCTTAACTGTGGTTAATTAATCACTGAAATTAGAGTTTTGATAAGTCTTATGTTGTTTTGAGTTTATTAAAGTATAATAATTTGTTAATGATAGAAACTGGTGATTTTTGGGGTGGTCTATTGGGAGGCAATAGACAGATTATTTCCCCGCAATAATATCTTAACTGTGGTTCATTTATTACAGGTCATTTCAACAAAATGCTGCTAGATTCATAAACCAAAATAATTAGGTTTATTGGGGGGGGGGGTCATAAAAACTTTATTGCCCCCCAATAATTTTTTTATAGATGGTCAGAAGTAACTCAGTTTTGTTTTAAATTAGTTTACAAAAGTACAGGTATTCAAATTCAATACTTGGTGAATTTAAGTCCACAACGAATTGGCTTTTTTTTCACACTCTCCACTTCACTTGAACCGCTTCACCCTAGGCCTCCCGGGTGGCCTCTTAACAAGAATAAATGCACCTAACAACAAAAGGATCACCCATATTCCTCCAAAAAATAACAAAACAAATATATTATTGCCCCGCAATAAACAGATTATTGTCCCCCAATAATATATCAGAAATACCAAAACACATTAGAAGCAGTCTTTAAACACAAAGGAAAATATCACTAAACACAATTATAGAGACTTTACAACAATTAAGACACATTATTGCCCCCCAATAGGACGATTATTGCCCCCCCCCAATAATCTCGACTCCGGTTGACGATTTTCCCCACAATTCCAGTCATTTTGCAACAATTCCGGTTGACCGTTTGCCTTCACACTGATTTGACTCCAATTGCAACGACTCCGGTTGCAGCCCGGGACCGGAGATACAATCAAGTTGCGATTTCCGTGATGATCAGTCCCCTGCGAGAGAGACAGAAGCAAATCGAAGACGTACCCGATTCTACTGGCGGTCGTCGATTCCTTCAGAAGGTCCAACCCGGCCTCGCCGAGCTTCTCAGCGACGAGGACCGTCGGCTTGGTGTCAAGCCTGGCCGCGGAGAGCACGACGATGAGTTTAGGCGCGGCGATGGCGAGAGCCGGCGACGAGGGCGACCTGCTGGAGGGATGGAGGGAGGGAGAGAGAGAGAGAAATCGGTGAGGGGGAGAGAGAGAGAGAGACTAAGAGGAGAGAGATTGATCAGGGCAAAACAGTCCAAAAATATGAAGAAAACATGTCCAACTCTTAGAGTTTTGGGTAAGTGGGGTTTAAAAATAAAAATTGTTGTGTAAGTTGGCAATCTCGTAGAGTGTTTGGGTAAATGGGGTTAATTAACCCAAAAAATGGGTAAATGATCATTTCCCCTTAGAAGTTTAGAGGGGCTCCTGAATTGTAATTAGGGTGGTTCTAGTTGGACCTCCAAATTTGCTATTTGGACCTCCCATGCTTAGTATACCTCTAATTTATTTTTTAAAATACTTGAAAAGCTAAGTAGATCTCCTTATTTTTACCAAAACACCATTGAACATGAAATACAATAATCTGTTACTTTATTTTTTATCTCTATCTTCAACCATGAGAAGAAGAATAAATCAAAATTACATGATATTGCTCTCTTATGAGTAGGTTTGTCCACCAAAATTAATCAGAGAGTTGGTTCTCGATCTTGATATGTTGTTGAAATCCCTTTGAATTTGCTAAAAGAAGGATTTCAAGGGTTTTGGGTTGGAAGATCGAGTAATAACTATATCATAATATTCAATTAATTTAGTTTAAGAAAATTCCAAATCCGATTGTTTTGAATGTACTTTTGTATTAAATGATGGGTCATGTATAGAAATTATTATTTTTACTTAATTGTTTTAGGTAAATTAGAAAACTATATAGCCAATATAAGGAAATTTCGGGGAAAAAAAATAATTTAATTGAATGTTATATTTGGTTGGAGGAGGTAAGAAGAGTATTTATTTATTTATTTTTCTATTTTTCTTTATTTGTCCTTATTTGTCTTTTCATGTAACTTGACAAAGTCTATTAATAATTGAAAAAAATTGGAGGTCTAAATATCAAATTTGGAGGTCCAACTAGAACCACCCTTGTAATTAATAAAATTACCAAATTGCTTAAAAAAATATTTTATTGAAAGATACGTATATTTCTTTTCCGCACCATCCCCATATCATCCTCTACATCAAAATTAAAATGATAGACTAATTTTATTTAATCTCCTTAATTTCTATACCTTAATTCAACTGTGCACCTACACTTCTAAATTCATGTACGCATATGCTCTCTTATTTAGTTATTTTAATCAATCTTGTCAAATAATTAGAATTTCATCAAGTATTTTGTAAATTAAAATTGTGATTTTAAAGTCTCTATTTTATGATAATGTGACATGTAAAATTATATCACAGGTGATGAGAGTTTTAAAGTATATCACATAGTAGTTGGTGAAAATGGTAAGGGTTGAATAGGAATCATCGATATTGACAAATGTCAGTAAACAATCAATAGATATTGTAACTAAGAACATAGAGAAGATCTTGCATGGGGCACCCGTAGGGACACGTGGTGGGGAGGGCCAATCACTGCCCAGTAGGGGAGGTGTTTTGGGTATTTCACTTTAGGGAGCATGGGCAGTTTCGAAAAAAATGAAAAATTTCATTTCTTCTGATTGGCTGGCCGTAAATCCACGTGGTGGGGAAACCCCCACCTAAGAATTTCTCAAGAACATATATATTGATTGAGTACAAATGTCAGTAAACAATCAATAAATATTACAATTAAGAACATTCCATAGGAAACAACTATTAGAACTCAAAAACAGACTTCTACTTACAGAATAAGCACTAAAGTCATCACACCAAATACTACCAGACAAATCGGTGTCAGTTACTTCACCTTTATAATATTCCCTTCAATTTCAAAATCTATATTTTAATCTCTCTTTAACTGTATTCCTAAAGGATGAGCCATTATTCATAAATTCACTCGGATTATGTTTTCATCAAAAGAAAAAATATATATTAAAAATGGGTGGAACTGCCTAAATAATTACTTTATTTTTTTTACCATTATCTCCAAAAAGGGAGTCATTCGTAAATTCGCTCTTATTTTTTGTTTGCTTAAAGATGACGAAGGTTAGATGTGGATTTGTACCCAATCACGTACATCCACGTGTTTAGTAGTTAGTACTACTGGTCGTTGGCGGTTTGGCATTACTCTTCCAAAGCGCGCGTAGACTGTACACGCCTGAAACTCCAGTACCCCACCCGTGAAACTGAAAATGGATATGAATGCCATGCAAGCAAGCAAAGCATCTGCTCCGACTTCCCTTCCGGCTCACTCGATCATTCTAGATGATGGCCGCTTCGCCGCCGTTCGCAGTGGCCGCTTTCCTCATCGCTTTCTTCATCTCCAAAATCGCCGCCGCACAGTTCCCCCAAAACTCAACCGGAATCTACAATCTCCACCTTCCAACACCGTACCAGTCTCTCTGCGCCAGTCTCATTCACCCCTCCGGTTACCCTTGCTCGGAGCACAAAGTGAGTCCCTAATCCCCACTCAATCAATTTTGCATATTTGATTTCAGTCTGTCTCAATTTGCTGACTTTGGGAGAGCTTAGCTCTGATCATGACGATTGGATTGATTGATTTGTTTGGTAAATTTGTGCAGATTCAAACTAGGGATGGCTACTTTTTGGGTCTTCAACGCGTGTCGTCATCGAATTTGGATTTGAGAGCACAGCCGGGTCCTCCAGTGTTGCTCCAGCATGGACTCTTCATGGTGAATTTTATCTGTTTCAAATTTCCCATATTTATTCACAATTGCAATGACTTTATTGTGTGAATTTGGGATTGATGCAAGTTTTGAGTCTGTGACCTGCTTTATTTGAACACCAAGCCATAATTTTTTTTTTTTTTTGTCACGTGCTACAACTGTAAAAGCCCACAATTGTGAAGTATAGTACTCTTTTGGATGAATGAAACCAATAAATTGTGTGTTTAGGATTGAAGTATAGAAGTTTAGAAGGGTGGAGTATACCAAGTCTTGTGGTGGAATTAAATCGATAGTTTTATGCTATGATTGGTGTTTTGCAGACTTAGCAAAATGCATAGAAATAGATGATTGTTTAACTTCAAAAATTAAGGTTGCGATTTATTTGTGCTTTTTTGATAGTTTAGCTCCCTGAAGAGTTAATAGACTTCTAACTTGCTAGTTACGTGTATATCCCATGCTAAGGGCTTTCTTGTGATCTTTATATGTCACAATTTTATGCTTTCTGGTCTGAAGTTTTCTGGTATTACGTATTGCTTGTAAAACAACAATTAAGACAAAGTTTTGAACATGTGTGGGATAGACTTTCTGGAATGTACATTGAGTTCAATTAAACCTGTTTACCTGTTTACTTGCTCCCCTTGATCTTATGGTTCCTGTTTTTCAATTTCATACAGGCAGGTGATGCATGGTTTTTAAATTCTCCCGAACAATCACTGGGCTTCATCCTCGCAGATGAAGGCTTTGATGTATGGGTAGGAAATGTGCGTGGAACGCGTTGGAGTCAGGGGCACATATCTTTATCAGAAGAGGATAAGGTCAATTGAGCGCATGCCATTTGTTTTGTCTCCTGACTATAGTAATTTGTTTTCTGTCATTTAATGATAAGTGTGTTCCAGGTTTTTTGTGGCTGCCAGTTGGCTGCTCCTTTCAGTTGCTGGCATGCAAGTATTAATGGAAACTCTGGATTGTACCCCTGATTACTTCTGTGAATGACCAATCTGTTATACTTTTTTGTTAACGGAAGAAAAGACGAATCACATATGAACTAGTACCATACTCTTCCTGCCTCTCACTAGTTTAGGGTTGAGCCTTCAGAATATAGAATTCTATTACGGAAACAGATAAAGTAGTTTGAAGAAGGAATGCACCTATAGATAGGATTCCTGTACAGGGACATCAGGAATTAGCAAGTACCTTATTTTCTTGATAAGATCATAAGAGACATGTTACTGTATTTAGTTTCTTTAACACTAGCTAGTTTATGTTGAAGCCATCAGAATACAGAATTCTATACGGGAAACAGATAAAATAGTTAGAAGAAGGAATGCACCTATAGATAGGATTCCTTTACAGGGATGTCAGGAATTAGAAAGTACCTTATTTTCTTGATAAAACTGTGAGACACATATTACTGTATTTAGTTTCTATAACCCTAGAACTTTCATGTAATTTATGTACTCAACATATTTCTTGTTGATTGGTAGTGTGAACATATCTTAAAGTTGGTTGGAAAATAAAAATATATACAATGTCTATAATTTATAATTTACTTATTTCCAACCTGACGTTACTTGGCTTATGCTTTATTGCAGGAATATTGGGATTGGAGTTGGCAGGAATTGGCTCTCTATGATCTTTCTGAAATGATTAACCACATATATTCGATAACAAAATCCAAAGTCTTTATTGTTGGACATTCACAGGTCTTACATCTCTTCTTCTACTTCATACCTCACCTTCCTGTATGCTTCTTGTTACTTTATGGTTTGAATTTTGGAGTTTGAACTTAATTCATTCATGTCCTTAGGGAACAATCATGTCTTTAGCTGCTCTCACCCAGCCAGATATAGCAGAAATGGTTGAAGCTGCTGCTCTTCTCTGTCCAATATCATACTTGGAACATATCAGCACTCAATTTGTAATTAGAATGGTTGATGTGCATCTTGATCAGGTACTCCTTGTCTGCATCAAGTTAGATTGGATGAATAGCTTGTGGTGATAACACTGATGACTATGCTCATTTTTGCAGATGATTCTTGCTATGGGCATCCATCAACTAAACTTTAGAAGGTTTACCCTTACTTTTCCCATCTTTTTTTTTTCCTCTACTATTCTTGTTGCTTACTGTAAGGTACATTATATTAATCTTACCATTTGTTGTACACCTTTACATTATATGCAGTGATTGGGGAATTAACCTTCTGAATTCAATATGCGATGGCCATGTTGACTGCAATGACTTGCTAACGGCCATAACAGGTTCTACTTCATACAGATACTACTTCTCTTCTCTGCCCCCCTTCATCTCTCCCTCATTGTGTGGGCATGATATGTTGAGATTCCAAGCATCTATGGCATGTATCGGGCACTTGGCTTGTTGGCCATTTAAAATGTTTGACAGGAAACCCTCTGTGTGTGTGTGTGTTTTTTTTTGGGTAAATTTTCTGATAGTGTTTCTGTGACCGGGCTGCATATATGGCTTGGAGTAAGCACAATTAGCCACTTTCCTCATATATTTTTCTTTTATTGTGGTTCTTTCAGTCGTTTTAGCATGAATGCTGTATTCAGTTTTCTGGCATTGCCTCTTTCCTGTCCTTCATCAATGGAGAGGCTTATGGTAGATATCAACTTTATTTGCTATCATTTCAAAAGCAATAAGATTATAGCTTATGTGAGCTGCTGTTGCCTTTCAAAGATGAAACAAAACCTTGTAAGACATCCCTTGATTTTTAATTCTTAATTCTTCTGAAAGTGTCTTTTGGCAAGATCTGAAAGTTTTTGATATAGGAATTACTGAATGAGTGATTGAACTGTCAGGTAGATATGTATAATGGACCTCACCTTGCTGCAAAGTATGATTTAAATAGCCAGTAGACATGTTTGAGTTGTGGAAGATTTCAGTGTGCATATGATCAAGATTGAAATGCCGAAGTTGCTTCTTTCTGACAATTTAAAGCTTTTCATCTTGTTATTATTTATTATTAAATTTCTATTAATAAGATGTGCTTTGATAGCATTTTAGGGAATAATTATTATAAGGTGTTTGATACCATTTCAGGGAAGAATTGTTGCTTCAATAACTCACGCGTGGACTTCTATCTGGATTATGAACCCCACCCATCATCTGCAAAGAACTTTCACCATCTCTTCCAAAGTATGCTCGTACTGTTCATATTAGCAAGAATACCAGCTGTTTAGACCATCCTTTTTCTACACTGATTATTGTATTTTGGGTTTGGCAGTGATTCGCAAGGGTACATTTTCAAAGTATGACTATGGCATCTTGAAAAATCTGATCGAGTATGGTCAGTTGAAACCCCCTGCATTTGATCTCAGTCTCATACCCAAGTCGTTGCCACTGTTGATGGCTTATGGAGGCAATGATGCTCTAGCAGATGTGGCAGATTTCCAGCACACCCTCAAGGAATTGCAGTCTACTCCACAGTTGGTTTATCTTGAGAACTATGGTCACGTGGACTTCATTGTCAGCACAACAGCCAAGGAAGATCTTCATGATCAATTGATTGGGTTTTTTAGGTCATGGGGAAAATCTAGTAGTTCTTAAATTGACTGCTTTTGGTTTATAAATGTAGACTGCACTTGAGTTTTCGTGTGCATATCTTGTAAATTACATTGTTTTATCTTTCTAGTGGTGATGATTCTGATGAATTAGAAAATTTTTAGGATCAGGTAGTATGTATAGAGATTTATGTACATATACATTTCTGTATCGTAATTAGTTTTACTTTCTGATTTGGCTGTGAAGCAGACGAGGGAGAAGAAGATGAGAAAGTTTCTCACTTCTCATTTCAAGATGGACTTGCGCACGTGCTTTCGGCTAAGTTTCATGGTTGGCTCCAGCCTCCAACAGCGAAATGGAAGAGTGTCGCAAAGCTTGCTCATGATCTTGGCCCTCAGCTGTTGGTTCTTGTACCTTGCATCGTATAAGTGGCATCCTTGTATTCTAATAGAGAATATACCTTCTCCAATACTTGTATACTTGTATGTATATGTTTAATTCTGTAAATTTTCGTATTAATTGTTCTGTGGGTGTCAAAGAAATATTGATTCGTGATTCCGCGATTGCAGATTCTCTGGTCACCACTGGACACCAGTCTATTCACACACTTCCCAATGACAAATGGCAATATAAATGATCACCCACAAAAACATGTCGCCGATTTACGAAGTACAAGTCAATTTTATCTCTGATAGTGGGTTCACAGATCACCCGGATGATGAAGATTCATTTGGGCAGGCATCGGAAGCTATTTTTAACCTGTGGCAGGCAAGAAGACACAGGACTCGGAATCAGAATATAACAAGGAGGATCTGTCCAATATTTTCCTTATCAGATATTTTCTCTGATTCAGAATTTTCATATTCATCCCTGAAGGAAGAAAACCTTAAATTGCGTGCCTTCCTATTAGCCACAAATTAAGCACAAAAAAGAAAAGAAAATGAAAGAACATTTCCTGAGAAACATACTTTCACTACGCAACCTCTTGGGCACCGACCCATTGTGATCATTTGCCAAAATGAAACATGGACATTTTTTAAATTATGGCAGTGACTAAACTCACTCGAGACTTAGAGAGAGACCGCACGTAACGGTATATGAATTGAAATCAAGACATTACATGATCTTGGCATGCATTAGTCATTTTCATACGTGATTTAACAACATAACTTACTAGACAGTTTTTTGAATAAGAATCGGTTTAAGTAATACAAGTCCTTGCAATCTCGTCTAGAAAATCTTGAAGGTTGCGTTGGGAAGAACCGCCTTCAGCCACCGCCTCCTCCGCCACCTTCTTCCATCTCAAAGCGTTTTGCTTCAACTCGACCGCCTTCTCCCCCACCGTCGCCTCCAACAAGCACTTCTCAATCTCATCTCTCAGGACCAACCTATTCTCAGCTTCCCCTCTACACAACCTAAGCCCCACACCAAACACATCGACCAAGTACTTGGCATTGGTGACTTGGTCACCCCATTGAGGAAAAGTCACCACGGGTACTCCCAAAGTCAGTGCTTCTACTGAAGAGTTCCAACCACAATGAGTTAAGAAACAAGCCAAAGAAGGGTGAGCCAAAACCTTCTCTTGCGGACTCCACTGCACCAGTTTTCCGTTATCCCCAACCTTATCCAAAAACCCTTCTGGCAAAACATGTATGTCGAACCCGGCTGCTTTGCGCGGCGGCCTCAGAACCCATAAAAATGAAATCCCAGAGCTCAATAAACCATGAGCAATCTCATCCACTTGCTCTTGCTTCAAGTACACAATGCTCCCAAAAGAGATGTAAACAACTGATGCTGGAGGTTTTGAGCTGAGCCAGTCGAGACAATCATCGGCTTTCATCAAGTCACCGCGAATGGTCGTGTTGTTAGCTTCCGGAATCTTGAATAAGGGCCCGACTGGTTTCACTATGCAGACTTTCGACATTTCTTCAATGGTCTCAGGCTCAAGTTCTTGTATCGTGTCCATCAATACGTAGGACGACTTGGATAACTTTTTGAACTGGCCTAAAATAGCCATACCGAGAACCTGAAATACATCACCAAATGATATGTCAGTACACAAATCGGTACGTATCTTAGACACTAAAACATCATCTAAACATGAGAAAATAGGCAAAGTTTATTGGCATGCACTTGGAGAAAGTATATATAGTCACGCACTGATGATTTCATGGGCACTAATATTAATTAACAATAATAGCTTGAAAAGAGATATTCAATATTAGTACCCTAAAGGGAGCAAAAGGATGCAAAAAGCTTGGAATCTCATCATGCTTCAAAAGAGGCATACTAGGCAGCTGAACATCCAAGTCTGGTTCAGCTTCAGTCGGAAACGCCACCGCCCCGGTGTTGTAATGGTAATAAGCCGAGAACACAGCACAAGACTGAATCCAAAGCGTGGCACAAGGGATCCCAAGCTCAGTAGCAACATCACAAACCCAAGGAATGAACGGGTTGTTCACAAGGCACGAAACTCTTACACCACCTTCCTCACCATGCTTGTTTATCATCCCAGTCACCAACTCCTTCCCTACTTTCTCAAGAAGTGGGATGTAGAAGTCCAACTGGGTTCGCCTCGGATCCTCGGGGTCAGGAAGCCCGTCGTCAAAGAACTCGAACCTGATAAATCCATTGCCAACTGGTGAAGGTTGGTTGTCGACGATGCCATTAGCCTTTCTCATCTTATTCCCATAATCTTCAGTGGTGGAGAAAGTGACCAACAAACCCTTGGAAGCTAGATGTTTGCCTAACCGCAGCATAGGGTTTATGTGGCCTTGTGCTGGAAAACACACAAGAAATATATGAGTAGGAGTTTCAGATCTAATAGTCCCCATTCTTTCCTCGGCTTTGATTCTCTCCACTTCCTCTCGTACTTGTTATATGTTTTTGTTTCCTTCAAGTTTCTGTTCGGGGTGGTTGATATTTTTATCAACAACTTAGCTAATTAACTGGCTGTGATTTATCCGCATCGATCATGGTCCTTTTGTTATCACAGTTGACGATGACTATAGGAATCAAATTTGCTCACCACCTTTGGTTAGATGGTGATACCACCACTCCATAAACATTTGCCAAGTGTCTTATAATCTTTTTTTTTTTTTTTTTGAATAAAGTGTCTTATAATCTAACAGTTAAATTTTAGAATTAGGTAAATAAATTAATAATATTAAGGGGTTAAGCCCGTATGCCCAAAAACTCATGGTATTTTGCCCATTTGATCCAACATCTATGTATTTTGCCCAATTACACAACTCTTAGGGGAAAAGACTCATAAGGGTAGTCCTTTCTAAAGTAGTGCCTAGTATATCATATGCTGACTTTTAGGTTCAAAATTCACTTTTTCTTAGAAAACCCTGTTCCAACTTTTGAGAAAAACAAAACTAGCCTTCAACATGCCTAAGTTTTTCACCTAACGGCTCCTGCCTAACGGTTACTTTAACAGGCGGAATCACTGCTGCTTGTTTCTATCCAAAGCTGTGGCCAAGTTTTACTAAGCTAAAGAAAATCTGAGCCAAAAGAGAGTATATGATAATGGCAGATCACAATTAGTAAAACAACAGATAACGGATAACTTTGTTGAAATAAAAATTTGATGAAGTGGGTGAACACACTGAAATTATTTATATAAACATAATCACATGCTAAGAATTCAGAGCCTCATTCTCAGGTAAACAGCTAAAAAGCTGTTTAGCTATCCATGAGACTGAGTTACAGTACTTACTTGTAATGAAAGCACACTTCACACTAGACAGAGAAAGATCACACTGCTACTTCTTGAGAGAAGACTCTTCTGCTCAAGTTCTTAAGCTATCTTACAGGTTGTGGAAGTTTTTTTTGATGTGTGGGGTTTTTTCAATGCCTTTACAAATGAAAAACAAGCTCCTTATATAGAGAGCGGACTCCAAACTTAAATTCAAAAACATAAAATATACAGTTCAACTCCGTGATTTCCTGCTTTCCTGAGTGCTCCTGTTGGTGGAGGTCGGACAAGGAAAAGGCAGGTTCCCTTTTGGGTGAAATGTTTTTCACCTTTCCTTTTTCGAAAAGCAAAAGTAGCTTTTGGGAAGAGTCCAAAAGTACTTTCGGTGTTTTCTACACCTGCTGCTTCACATGTTCTCGTCTGTTTCAGAGTGGTGGCCAAAGATAAAGGAGTTGTTGTCTGTCTGGGCCATGCGAGTGGTTGTCGCATTGTCCTCGACGTCTGTATCAACATACATCTTGTAGTGGTTGTCAATTTCAAGTTTTTCCACCCATTGCATGCATGCCATTGTCGAGTCTATCTCATTTCTGGTGAGAGATAGGAATAGGTCACTGCTGACTACGTCAGGGTGATCGTAAGCAGTGATGATTGTCTTTTCTCCTGCTGCCAGGAAGGTATTATTGACATCTTCAGAGATGATCTTCTTGATGTAGTCTAAGGCCATGGCTTTCATCCATGGGATGCTTGAGTTTGGTTGGCCATTGTATGCTACACAGGCTGGTTGGAGATATTTCCTTTGAATAATTCTCACATAATGATATGGAGGAATATATTCAACCTTACCGTTTGCCTTCTGGATCCATTCTGGAGGAGTGGATCTGAACTTCAGTCGAAGTGTACAGTCATTTTTTCTGATATTTTTGACTGTGTTGACAATGATGGGCGGCATACCTTTTAGATCATCATTTGTTTTGCTCCATAGATTATGGACAAAACCATTTTCAACAAGCCAAAGCTTGTGTTCTTGAGGATGTTCACTCTGAACATTAACCAAGTATCTTCCAACGTATGCTCCTGAGACAATGAAGAGGGTTGGAGGAACAAGGTCTTCTGAATTGTGTCTTCCTATCAGATTGTGGGAATCATGCCAATCTGATTCAGTGAGTGCCATGATAGGGATCCTAGCACTTTCTGGATGTTCAAGGAAGTTAATTTTTTCTTTCTTATCAGCACTCTGCTGTAATTCTTCGAACTGTGGTCTTGCATTCTCGTATAGTTCTTCAGCTAATGCAAAGAGAGCTGGAAACATGAGACCACTGCTTCTTTCCTGAAAGGCAAATAAAAGATTATCCAGAATTGCCTTCTGGTGGTAAGCTAATCTCCTGCCAGTTCTGAACACAGGAGTATCGAACGTTCGAAGTTCATAATTGAAAACATTTATTACTCCAGTTGGAGTAGGTTTGCTTTTTGGCAAAGCAACAGCCTTCAACGGTCTTGATGAGCCTTTACCGTCTGCCGTTTGAGACGGGCTAGTCAATCCTTTACCCTGGGATTGATCAGTTGTGGCTAAGCCTTTTGAACTTAGCAGGAACCTCTTGAGGATTTGTTCTTTGGGGTCCTCATTGGTTTCATGTTCTTTCCCAGCTCTTCTGCTTCTGGGATTGCGACCTTCGTCGTCGTCATCATTTCTTTTACTGAACATGGCTAATTCCCTTGTTAAGGCGTCTGGAAGATAGTTCTTGTTTCCTGCAATTAATTCAACAACATAATCATATTGGTTAAGGAATAATTGCCAGTTAGCTAGTCTTCCTCTATCAGCAGCTTTATCAAGTTTGAAATTTTTGAAATTCTTTACTCTGGCACAATCGGTGCGGACAGTAAAGGGTTTTCCAAGGAAAGCTGGAGAATTTAAAATTGTTTTTTTGACCGCTAGAATTTCTTTTTCCCCTGTGGGATAATTCAGTTCTGCAGGGCTGAACTTGCCACTACAAAATTTACAGATCTTTTCAATGTTAGTTCCAGGCGCTTTCGCCAGAACAACACCGGACCAGTAATTATCACTCGCATCTGTCTGGAGGATAATCTCATCATTCTCTTCTGGTTGTTGAAGAGGAGGGAGGTTTTTGCAGAGATTTTTTATCTGCTTCACAGTTTTTTCATCATCTTCTGTGAAGTTCCATTTTCTTTTGGAACTTGTTTTAGGTGATAACATTGCTGTTAACCCTGAGATTTTGGGGATGAAATCTCTCCCATAATTTATGACACCAAGGAATCTCTCTAGACTTTTGGCATCAGGAATTCTATCTGGGAATTTCCAGATTTTCTCAAGGATGTGAGGTTGGAGTTTTATCACTCCATTTTTGATATTTATTCCTAGGAAATCAACTTCATCAAGGATAAAGAAGATTTTCTTTTCTCCTAGGATAATTCCATGCTGAACTATCAGCTTTACAACCTCATAGAGGTGTTTCATGTGTTCTTCTCTGTTTTTGGAGAAGACAAGGATGTCATCTATGTAGACGACGCAAAACTCCGCGACATGCTTGAAGATGTTGTCCATCTTTCTTTGGAAGATTGAGGGAGCTTGCTTGAGACCAAAAGGCATTACCAACCATTCGTAATGTCCTTGTGGTGTTCCGAATGCAGTGAGAGGCACACTCTCAGGATGCATCTTGACCTGCCAGAAACCCGACTTTGCATCGAATTTCGAAAAGACTTTTGCTCCTCTAAGCTGGTTGATCAGTACTCTTACTTGAGCAATTTGATAACCGTCTTTGACAGTCTTTTTGTTGACATCTCTGTAGTCAATCACCATTCTAGCTTTTCCTCTTAGCGTTTCTGCATGGTTTCTCACGTAGAATGCTGGAGCATGATGAGGGCTAGTGGAAGGTTGAATTAATCTCTTGTTCAGGAGATCTTTAATATCTTTTCTGAATTCTTTTTGGTCTTCCTCTTTGTATTGAGGAATGGCTTTGACATGACAGATAGCATTCATGTCATGCAATCTTAATTCACAGACCACTGGGTCTTTTTCCCAAAACTTTTGAGGATCTACGTCGATGTTCTGCTCGAGTAGTTTCTTGATTTTCTCAAGAGTGGGAATTTTCTGAGACTCAAGCTTATTCTGAAAGTGCTTGAGGTTATGCTCGTGGATGAAACTAGCTTCTTCTTCTTCACTAGTTTCTGCTTCTTCTTCTTCTTCAGAAGATTCTTCAACAAGTAATTCTTCTTGTTGTTTGATTTGGAGTATGGGTTCAAATTTGGGTTTGTAGGTAAGATCACCACTATTCTGTTGCGATCTCTGATATTGGGTAGTGAAGTTTGGTCCTACCACACTTTTGGCTTGAGTAAGCCTATCTGCCCAGAACACCCGTTCTCCTTTTCTGAAGCCTATTGCTTCTTCATCCTGAATAAATCGCTGTTGGAGAATGAAATCATTACCCAACAAGAAATCTGCGCCTTGGCCTTCAGATTGCCAGACGTTATGGATGATAAATGTTCCTCCACCAATGGTGATATGAACATTTTTTGCTACTTTATTCATGGTGAGATGGCTTCCATCAAAAGTGACACCAGTAGCTGTTTTCTTTTCTTCTTTCCAGAGTTTTTCTGGAATTGCAAATCTTTTTGCAACTGTAAATCCTGATCCATTATCTACAAAGGCATGTAGATGATATTTTTTATGATC